>NC_056733.1:392855101-392942601 GCF_019279795.1 Protopterus annectens
GAATGCCTTCTGGGCATCAGGCTTCACTCCCTGACACAGCAGCTTTATACTGTTTGTTTTTTTTTTAATTTGTTTTGTTTTCTTGCAATCCGGAATCTGTTACTGAATGGTTTAGACCCTGCATGCATTTTAACATTTTACAATTAAAAAACAACTAAGTACTGCTATGAGCAGATTACCATATTATCAGTCTGGCCACTTAAGAAAAGTATCTCTGCAAAAATATGTCACACGTACAAAGTTTTATATATCTGACTTCTAAATACAGATTTAGCCTGCTGCACAAATAGCATTTTCATACCTACAATCACTACTGCTACGTTATCCAGTATTACTGCCTACAGAACTGTATCTTTTGTCCATTGTCTGGATGTTATCAGTAATAACTATAAGAAGACACCCAGGTTCTTCTTTCAGCACAAACCCGCATGAACCATGACACGTGGCTGTTGGTAGTACATTTGTTCACTGCAGTTAGTCCTGTGTGTTGGATTGTTGTGATAAACATTATAAGTCCTCTGATTATATGTAGTGCTAGATCACAGACACATGAATGAAGTCTTGGTGTCTGATCCAGTTTTGAAGTAACAACATGTAAGATACAAAGTAAGCCATAAAAATATCAGTGTTTGGGCCTTCTGAGCTGGTGTTTGGATACAGCTGAAATTATTCATGATATACTAGAGCTTTCCATACCAAAATCAAAGTAAATAAGCAGCTACTTAACCTGTTCAGTGTGGCTGAAACTGCCTAGAATTAAAATGTATTAGTATTATTAGTACAATTTGAGGCTGTACATAACAGCTAGATCAAAAACTTCAGATTTCAAATGGTGCACACTATGTTCTTGCAACATCAGTTAACAACTGCTGTTAGTGATTACTGTTTTGTATAAGTCTGATTTAGTGCATGGTACATCCCAATTGTGCTCCAAAATTGGGAAAAAGGCCCACATCTCAACTGTGCTCCAAAACTGGGAAAAAGGCAAGCTTATTAGTACATTTCTGATGTCAGAAAAACGCTTCAGAAGTTGTTAAGCACTATTAAGATCATATCTCTCACTGCTAACAGCAGTGAGTGTCAGCCGGCAAAGAAGAGCTGCAGAATGAAGTATCTAACAGCTTTTAAAGATATTCATCCTTTAGATAGGCATTCTGTTTCTGCCTGCTCTCTGTTTAGCAGCGATAAATAATTTACTGGCTTTCAAAGTCTTTGAAAGCCATCAAAGCACTATCCTGCCCTACACCTTTGTTTCTATAATTGGTAGCACATGGAGCAGATAAAGTGGCATGAACTACAAAGAATTATGATATTTTCTCACTGATCATAACCCTTTTATGTGTTCTCAACATGGATGCCAAGATTCCCCTCTCAAAATTTGCTCTTGAAGTGAATTTCGTGACATCCACGTTGAAAACACATAATATTATTAGAGATCATGTTATAATCTACTGTCTTGCTTGTTACTCCTCTCTAGAACACAACAGGGATACATATGTGTACAGATGTGTTGTTTAAGAAACTGTTTGCTTTACTGCTGGCACATACCACACATTTTGTGCCCATTATTTATCTGTGAATATTTCTCAAGCTTGCCTTGCTTATTAATATTTCAGTTCAGTAGCGGATTCCAAGATGGTGGTCTTCTGAGTAGCACCCTCTCCACAAAGCTCTTAAACAAATATAGGATAACACTGCATTTGCCAGCAACTCAACAGTTACAAACTGCATAAAGAGAGGAAAAACCTGCAATTATCTTGGTTTTGTATTAATAGCCCGCATATCTGTGAATATCGTCAGATTAATTCTGTTTTACTGTATAAAAAGAGTACTGCACGAGTTTCCATGTGTAAAATAGAGGCCTGAAGGCTTCAGCACCTCTACAGCAGACAGCAACCACAAGGGAAATAAGAAATTAAAGCTGCGGTGTTAAAATGCCTAAAGAAGCTGAAGGCATGGAAACTCAAACATCCAAAACCAAGCTATCAACAATAGCATCTCCAGAAAAAGAAGCTACATCTAAAAGACGAAAAACATCTAAAGCACAGCAGGAACAGAATAAAGACTCCTCTAAACAAAAAGCTGAAAATTCCTTTACTATGGAGGATCTGCAGAGCGCCCTTTTACTTCTACAATCTGCAGTCCAAAGCTTCTCGGAACAGCTCAGTACATTTGGTGGCACACTAAAACAAATTGCCGAAAGAATGGATTCTGTAGAAGGGAGAATCAAATCTAATGAAATGGACTTAGACCAACTAAAATCAGAAGTGAAAGTTAAAGACAAGGCCTTGGCAGACATACAATCAAAATTACTAAACCTAGAAGCGAGGAGCAGAAGGAATAATCTCATCATCAGAGGTGTGCCAAAAAAATATGAACAGAATCAGCTGATCCCTACAATAAAGCAAATTCTCAGTGCACTATTGCATACAAGAGAGTCTTCATCTGAATATATAATTGAAAGAGCACACCGAGCTCTTTATAAAAGTCAAACCAACACAAGCATAAAATCAATCTATGTGAAGTTCCTAAATTATCAAGATGTATAAGACATTTTATCTACCTACAAAAAACAAAAACACTTTACGTGGAAATGATTCTGTCTCCATTTCTCAAGATCTCCCCATGGAAATCAAGGAAAGACGCTGAAAACTATCCCCATACTGTGCAGACCTCATTAAATGAAGGATTAAATCTCAAATGACATTCCCAAATACTCTTGCCTTTTATCAGATTGAAATTAAATGCACCATGGCTTCCCCCCAAGGAAGCTAATCTGATATTTCAGAAATGTTTTGGAAAATTACCTGTAGCCTAGAAAGGGACCGCAGTGGTGGTGGTGCTGCTGTAGCGTTGTCACCTCACAGTAAGACGCTGTCCGGTTCGATTCTCAGCTAGAGCATCTTCTGTGTGGAGACATGCGTGAATGGGCGTGCCTTCGTTGAAGGTTGTGCATCAGGCCTGGCAAGCCGGTACGTAAAAATCAACTGCCAATCATTAGCGGACTGGAGTTCCACTGTGGCGACCCCTAACCAGGAAAAGCCAAAAGACAAAAACAACCCTGTAGCCTAGAAAGGAATAAATACCTCATCATTCTTTTTATTTTATTTTCCAAAGCCATTGTATACTTTTCTAGTCCCAGCCTTTTGACTCTGAATCATTTACACACCACCTCTCACAATGCATAATAATTTTTATTAAAAAGAAAAAGAATTGCGCTCATCTCTAGTCACCAGGTACATTCAGCTTGAAGTGAGGTTGCCAATGGGACCCCCAAAAGGTGGCAACCAACATTACTATTAAGCTAGTGTAGAGCAAGAAGTATTGTGCCCAGTAATCCTGACTCGTGCGGCTGTAAATATGAACTTCTTTAATGATTCCTTCCTCTCTTCACATTCCATAAGACTCTCCAATACTTAGAATGAGACAATCAAGGTGTTGCAGTACCAGTGAATCCCTGCCTAAGGTTTCAATAAGGAGAGAAATTTTGCTGGGGGTCTTGAGCACAAAGTCTTTCACACACAAGCCAGGGCAATGTCTTACATGTTCTGTCTCGAAAATAAATGGTATCTGAAGAGAGTGACTGTAGTTCAGTAAAACAGCCAAGCAAATGTCATCTATTCATAGAGCGACAACCTAATGAAAATAAAAATAGTTGCAATCAATCCTAGTCATCAGGACGGTATACAAGAAAATGAGGCAGCTAACGAGACCCTTAAGCGGTGGCAACCGCCATCCTGTTTAAGTAAATATACAGCAAAGTGCCTTTGGTTGTCCGGACATGAATTGAGGGATCTCACAAAGGCTTCTCAAATAATCCTTACCTCTCTCCGCATCTGAAGACTCTCATAGTTATGATTGAGACATTCAGAAAGAGGTGCTAATAACGGAAATTTACCAAAGGAAACATTAGGGTAAGATGAGATGACTTACTAGAGATCCTGAGTTCGGATTTGTGCTCACTTGAGTCAGCATAATGCTTTTTAAGGGCTGGCTTCAGTATATAATACATTTAAAGAGAGGTGAGTGTGGACCAGAATAATAGACAGTTTTCTGGCCTATTTCAGGAGACATATATCAGAAGGTGTGAGCCTTGCAAATTCAGGGGAAAAAGGGAAGCCTGCTTCAGTGCTCCAATAAAATAACAGATTGACTGTTCTGTTTTTTTTTTCTCACTCCACATATACAGCGTTTTGCTGGAAAACTATTGACCATCAAGTTTTTTGGGTAAATCAATGTGACTCTTCTGAATACTATGTGCCACAAAAAAATCTGAGAACTCACCCAGTCATTTAAGCTGGTGTCCAGAAATAACGCTAACCAGAACAACAGCAAAGCTGGGGCTGAAATTGTTTAGGTAAATGTCTCCTAAAGGTCACAGTATGAGAATCTACATGAATAAATTTGATGTCTGACTTATAATAAACGTTTTAACTGTGCACAGAAACAAGGCAAGAAACTAAATAAACTGTTTACAGTGGAATAAATAGTGTTATTTGACTCTTCTTGGACTGTGTTGCTGGTTTTTCGAATCTGTTTTTGGATTTATAAACTTTTTAACTGGGCAGCACAGGCTAATATTAAACTTTCCAGATAGCTCACACCTATTTCTCTTTCTCTCCTTTACCTTTCTTTCTCTTTCTTTTCCTACTTTTCTGTCTCTTCCTGACTGAAAATCTGCTTATTGCATAAATTGTCAGAAAAGCATATTTTACTGATAGGCTTCCCTTAAAGGAACAACGTCACAGTAACAATGACAGAGCTTTACAGTTCTGCTCCATACTGAACTGTAACCTGGAGGGTGGCCATGGTGGGTTAAGCGTTGTGTTGCACCACGCGTCCAGCCCTCCAGTTACAGTTGGAGCTTGAGGAGTACTAACTGTAGAGCATGTGGCGGTGTGGTGCAGCTGACTGCTGCACCCTCAGGTTACCTCCAGCTCCATACTGAACTGTAACCTGGAGGGTGGCCACGGTGGTGCAGCAGTTAGCGTTGCCACCTCAGAGCAAGAGGTTCTCCTGTTCTATCCTTGGCTGGGGTGCCTTCTGTGTGGAGTCTGCATGTTCTCCCTGTGGTTGCGTGGGTTTCTTCCGGGTACTCTGGTTTCCTCCCACATCCCAAAGACATGCTGTAAGTGGATTGGACACTCTAAATTGGCCCTGGGTGTGAGTGTGTGCATGTGTGTGCCTTCTGTGGAAGGTTGGGCGCCGGGCTGGCAACTCAACACCATAAAACTCCACTGCCAATCATAAGCGGACAGGTGATCTGCTGGGGTGACCCCTAACCGGGAAAAAGCCGAAAGAAGAAGAAGAAGTGAACTGTAACCTGGAAAAAGCATATTACTCCTTACTCCTCATCTGGCATAGAACTCCTATGTAAGGTAAAGGCTTTGTGTTAGGGACATTTTCATGTATTGCTTGAAGTAAGTATAATAAATAATGTGGTGCTGGACTGGAAATCATATCAATCCTTATCAATCATAAACTAATAGGCAATGTTAGTGACTTAATAACTATATTAGATTTAAGAACATGATATGATGATACACATATGCACTGTTGTTTAGCTTAATCTGTTTTATTACATTCTTATAGTTCGCTTAACATTGTTTGTAGCTAAATTTTTGAACTAATCTCTCTCCCTTTAGACCCCTTTGTAATGGTTCTTCTATATTTCTACATCTTCTCTTTCTCTTATCAATGTTGGACTATAGTCCTGTATATTTCTTTAATATATAAATTACCTAACAGCTATACATTCAATGTCACATAGGCAATGATATAATCTCAATTTTTGGCAAAACCGCTAGTCAAGAGCTTGTTGGATATGTCTAGTAGGGTACCTGATGATGACGTTTGGAATTAGGTCAATGATGTACATAGTATGTAAATTGAGTTTTTTTTGTGTTAGTTAATCACAGTATTGCTTCACGAATATGCTTACTTGTTCTTCTATTCTCTCTCTCTCAGTTTTAGGGGATTTGTGGGTAGGCACAGAGGTAAGTTTGAGAGAGCTCAGTGCTGCATTCTCATTAGTCAATTTATGGGTACTTAAGTGGAGAATTAATCTTAAGCCTCACAGTAGACCTCTGCTTCTTTTGGTTACCTCAGATTCACATTGAACTCAAACTGAGGTCTATATAAAATATTGATAAGGAGTGGAAATATCTTCATGGAATGTTAGAGGGCTCCAAGACAAAAATAAAAGAAACCTGTTAATGCACCTCCTCTTAAAACCAGATTTGGACATTTGTTTTATTCAAGAATCCCACATGGTTAAAGAGGACTGGGGAAAGGAAAAGAGTAGGAAATGGGTTAAGGATATCACCCCAGTAGGTAATAGCTCTAATTCTAAATGGGTAGCTATTATCATTAAAAACTCATTTACACCCACTATTATAGATAAAGCTTCAGACCAAGAGGGTAGGTGGTGCTATTTCATGTATTTAACCCCACTACTACCCAAACCAATATTAGTCCTAAATCTCTACGGACCATGCTCTGGGCAACACAACTTCATTTTGAAAATTTACAACATCTTACTCAAATTTCCCAATTATTATTACATACTGGGGGGTGATTGGAACACAGTAATTGACCCTAACCTTGACCGCTCTAACAGTTCTAAGTCATACAGCACACAAGCCTCCCTTGCTTTGATAATTTTAATCTCGGACTTTGGACTGATTGACCCTGTTTCTTTTGGGGAGAACACTCGTAACAACAATAACTATACATATTTTTCTAGCTGTTATAACTCCTTGTCACATATAGATTTCTTTCTAATCTCTGATATATTAACAAATTGGCAAATAAAATATCTTGCTGATCCAAGGTTTTTCTCAGACCACTCAAAGATTTTGCAGACTGCCCCACTACAATTCCTACGGCCACTAATTGGTCTCTAAATAACAATATGTTACATAATTCATCAGTTACTGATGAAATTGCACTAGCTCTAACAGAGTTTAATACTGACCCTCGCAACACTGACATTCCTTACAACATCCAATGGGCTGTATGCAAAACTATGATCAGAGGTTTATTTATACAAAAATCCACTTACTTAAAAAAAATAAGGAAAGGAAAAGAAAAACGATTGATATCTGAAATTATAGATGTGTATGACAGGCTTCAAATTAACCACACCCCAGCTTTGGAAAAGGAAATGATAGACAAGCAAAATTAATTATTCGATCTACACCATTCCAATTACTCCCGGCAAGAACTAAGAATTATAACAAAATACTCCAAATGGACACAAACCCCCTCCAAAGTATAAATACTAATTGAAAACAAATGGAGATCACCCAGGATTAACCTTATTCATTACCAAAACACACTTTATAAATCGGACTCACAAATTATCCATCTATTCCATCAACTATATTCAGATATTTATGCAAGGAACAATCAACAAATCCCAACCCCTACGATAAAAGACTATCTTAACAACATCACATTCCCAAAACTTGATGAAGATCAGAAAAAGATCCTACTTTCCCCTTTTAGCCTACAAGAAGTCCTCAATATCATTGATAATCTTAAGCTAATGAAAGCTCCAGATCCAGCTGGTTACTCTCCAAACATCTATAAAACCTTTAAAGACATAAAAGCCCCTATCATACTCAATTTATTCAACTATGTTTCCCCTCAACGGTATATCGGACCTTTACCTTAACCACTCAAAGACCATACTTCTCCCCAAAAACAACTTGGATAAGTCAGATGTGAACAACTACAGGCCAATCTCATTAATGAACGTTGACGTTAAAATTTTATCCTCCTTGCTAGCTGAAAGAATTAAAAAGTAATCACATCCTTGATTTCCAAAGAGCAAGCAGGTTTTATGTCCCAAAGACATACCTGGGACAATACACTGACACTAGAATCTATGATTGGCCTTACCAAAAATTATAAAAACCCAAGATACACAAATCTTACTGGACACATCCAAGGCTTTTGATAGGGTCAACTGGAGTTTTCTGTCCATCGTATTCTTATTTTGACATTCCCTCTAGTTTCATCAATATGATCAAAATTTTATACAACAGTTCATACACGTGTCTATATATAAATAAGAAACTATCAAATCCAATAAAAATCTCAAATGGTACCAGACAAGGGTGCCCCCTCTCCCCTCTTCTTTTCAACTTATATCTCAAACCTTCATTTCTTTCCATTAGACAATGAACTCATCACTCAATGCCTAAAATATTACACACGAAAATAAGTTTGACCGCATTTGTGGATGACCTGAATATATATTTTGAACATCCTATGACTGATACCAAAAAAATAATGACTACCCTAAACACATTTGCCCATATTTCCGACTAGAAAATCAATCTAAATAAATCCTATATATTCCTGATCAACCCAGCAGCTCAGAAAGAAAACCTCTTTCCAGACTCTCCTTTTAATATGTCTTACTCTTGCAAATACTTAGGGGTTTGCTATGACCACTCCTCTTCTACAGTACATTCTAACATTTCCAAAATCCCAAGACCTAAACAGATGGCAACAGTTGAAACTGCCCTTACTATCTAAAACATCTGTCATTAAAATGAACATCCTCCCAAAGCTTCTTTATCACTTTTATGCATTTCTCTCCTTCATTCCCAACTCATTCTTCATTAAAACGTACAAAGCTTTTGCAAAATTCATCTGGCATCCAAAATCAATTAGGGTGTCATATCAGAGACTTATTTTCCCAAAATCTAAAGGAGGTCTTGGCATGTCAGACCTTCATCTTTACTATAGAATGTTGCAAGCCAATAGATTAATTACTATTGTCAATTACCATCTGAACAATCATACGTGGACTCCCCTTTGGGAAAAAATGTGGTATAATCATGCTCTGGAAAATAGTTTAAATCCCAAAGCTCTCCTCTTCCTAGACCCATTAACTCTCAGGAAGCTAAAAATACACCACATCCTGAAATGTAAAATGAAATCCTTCAAAGAGATTTTGAAATCCCTGAAACTAGATAAAGCTCTCCTTCTATTCCAACCCATTCATTTAAACCCCAATATCAAGTTAAATAATAGCATGATCAACCTTGGAGACTTTCCTTTAATAAAAGATTACTCACTCTGGGATATTCACAAACACAAAGCTCTCTCACCACTAGAATTAAGAGACACCTTAAAAATATCTAAAAAATACATTATAATTCTGCGGCAAATCAGAGAATTTATTGCATCTTTAATTCAAGACCTTACGATTCCAGAATATGACTTCCTACAGGTATCTTTTCTGATCCAGATCTTAACAAGTAAAAAGAATATGCTTTCCTGTTTTCGTAAATTCATAAATACAATTCAGTTTCAAGATAGGATGGTATACGTGAAATACTGGGGTCAACAAGGGACTATCCTATTAGATGAACAAAAATTATCAGCCATTAAATCCATCCTTTCATTCTCCCCCTTCAAAAAGCTCACTTATACACAATTTATGATTAACAATAACATATACTACACTCCCACTCATTTAAACAGCTTTAACCCTAATATATCTCCTGCTTGCCCCTGCTGTTCCTTCCCCCATGCTGATATCTTACATATAATCTGGTTCTGCCGCTACTCTCACAGTATTTGGTGCTCTCCAAAGGTGAGACTCGAAAATATGGGCTATCACAAATCAACCCTCTCATGGGAGACGGCATTATTATACATTACTAACCTTAAATTTTCAGAATTAAGATTCCATATTCTAATAACACTCTGCCTACTAGTTAAGTTGTATATCTCCAAATGCTGGCTAGATCATTCTAAAATGTCTTGGAGTGGGTTCAGGAATATGGCTGTTAAATACATTATTTCTCAAAAGCTCATAATTACAAATGCGTGTAAATGCACATACTTCCAGAAATTCTGGAATGTCATATTTGAACTTCAGGCTGATAACTAATTATCATTATTCTGAATGATACACTAATATTTGATGCTCCTCCCTCCCTTGCTCCTCCCTTTCTTCATCTAAACGCCATTATGAGTCTTAAATCCCCTCACCTTTGAGGCTCAAAATAAGTAGACATGGTCCGTCTATATACTAAGTAAAGGCTTATACACTCTGAGTGGTTACAGTACCTTCCCACCTGCATACTTGCTTTTCTTTCTTTTTATTATGATTATCCTCAGGAATGGAATTATCCTTAGGCAGCACTGCATATTGTAGATAGTTATTATTATTATTTGAATGATCTCTGCTGTATTAATGTATTTTTCTATACTGCAAGTGTTTTGTATTGTGTTATGTCTTTAAAGCAAAATCATAACACTTCTATGTGAAAAAAAATTTTCAGTTTAGTAATCTATGTACTGTCCATTTCACTGCCTGTCTACCATTAGGAGGTCACCTCTAATATTCCCTTTCACATGCTCACTTTCTCTGTTTACCTGATATGCTTCATCAAGATAAATTAGCCTGACCTTATTGACCTAACTAAAATCCTGTGCTTTCTTTTTTTTTTAGCCTTGTCTTTCTCTTGATCTTGCATTATCCTCCAAACCTGTTTACAGCACTAGATGACCTAGGCAGTGATCTAGGGTCTGGTTCTGGTGGAAGGGCCTGGCCATACATTAATTAAAAAAAAAAAACATTTCCTACACACTCATTAAAACATATTAAACATATTAAAAAATGAATACTACTGGGTTTCCTGCTTAGTCAGCAACATGATATTTCTGGACTTCCTAAAAAAAGATGCAGATCAAAGTGATGATTTCCTTCTTTGTGTGCCAACTCCAGTCTCATTGGTGCTGCATATGAGACTGGAGATGGCACAGCAAATGAGAAAGTTCAATGAAATGGTGCAAAATTTTAACTCTTGCATGGATTCCATTTTGAACAGCAGATCAGACCTTTGGCATGAGATAAGCTGAACAGCTAACTGTGTTAGTAACTCTAGGGGAAAAGAGATGAACAAGCAGGGTGATTTTTTTAGCAGGAAATAAACCTAGCAAGAGAGCTTATGTTCTTTTTTTAGAAGCAGGAATCAAACTGAAAATGTAGAGTGTGTGTGTGTGTGTGTGTGTGTGTGTGTGTGTGTGTGTGTGTGTGTGTGTGTGTGTGTGTGTGTGTATAATGCCCCAATCCAAAGGCACTGTTTAGTTCAGAGATTTGGTCAGCATTAAACTGTGTACCTTAAGTGGAGGAGATAAGAGCCTTAATTATCCACTCTAAGAGCCAGACCTCCATTATGTTTTTTGCTTCCTTTGGTAAGTCACTCAGGATTGCAGTTACACAGTACATGTTAATGCAAAACCTGCCTTTTCCATTAATTTTAAATGATATAGAGTAGACTGCTCTCATCTATCTGTGGATCTGCAGAACATCTCTGATTTTACCTCATATTTATGCCCTCTCCTTAAGCAAGTCACTTAATTAGACAGTGCTTTGGGGCAAATGGAAATTTGAGTCAGGCTACTCAATGGTCCCCCTGGACTGCAAGTTTAATACCCATCTATGAAAAAAGAGTAGTTATGTGCAAAGGAAGGAAAATGTTTGCAGTAAACTGCAGCAGTATCATATGAGTTGTGTTCTGTGGATGTGATCCACGGTTAAATGCATCCTCTACTACATGGTTTGACTCCCTCATCCTTCTTTTGTCTTCTATGTCACTCTGTCAAGTTACGTCACCAGAAAGTATTCTGGGCTGCTCCTGAAAAGGGACATGTCCAGTGGACTGTCCCAGGCTGTTTGCAAATGCTTTATACATTTGTCTCTTGAATTCCTGCATCCTTCATACACACACTAAATAGTACTTCACTATATGCTATTTGAGTATGAATCTCCACACATCACTTGTAGTTTAATGGGTTGATATATGCATTGTTTCAAGGTAGGAGAAGTTTAATTTTTCTCAAACTGTCTGTTTTTAATGTGAGAAATGAGGTTTGGCAACAAACTAAGTTGTCCAGGGACATCTTCAATTGGGGTAGAGTGATAGCAGTGGGAGTTAGGTGTACTGGGGAGATGCAAGGGTTAAGTGGACGGAGGAATGACTGGGAGGAAATGAAGTAAGGGTGGGGAGGAGCTTAAAGGGTTTAGACAAGTGTAGCTGGGCAAGTAATCAAATTTTGGCTTGAACTTGCTAAGGCAAGATATGCCCATGATGACCTGTAGTATTCTGAGAGAAAAGGTAGGTTCCTTGCAATCATGTTTCCCCTGTCCCCTGATGCTGCATGTATAGTTCAGTTGCGGTGTTGTGTGGGTTGGTGGTATCATTGTTCGAGTAAGGAGCTGGGTGGTGCTTGGACTCTTAGTAGACTACATATTGCTGGCTGTTTACTAATAAATGTTTTTGTTTGGGGTTAAAAAAAGGCTATTCACAACTTTATTTATCAGTCTTCCCTTCACAAGGTTAACAGTAGAGTTAACATACTGCATACAGATTGAGTTATGACAGGTTTGGGGGTTTGGTTTACTATCTTTTAAAGGAATGTGATGAGTGGCCATGGGAGATATACTTTAGCATGACCTGGGGCTGAGTTTGGCTGGCTTGCTGGACCAAGTTGCTTGAGAATCATAAGAGCGATATTCCTTTGTTTGTACTTCATCAGTGCACTACGTCGCGGGTAAATGAACATTATGTTGCAGCAGCTGTAATTTCCCATGCTCATAGTGTGATTAACAGTCCTGTGAAAGCCATGTTTCCCTGTTGGCAGATATCTAGAAATACTACGAATCTTGTCGCCTGTGTGAATTTCAATTCAACACTTTCCAAGTAAAGAACCACGGTAAGGAAAGACACTTTAGTGCAACACACTCCCGATTATCTTGCACAACATATTTTGGTCCCCTGCACCGAATCTGGAGCTTAATTTTAGTGCCCATCCTTGGTATACATATTAAAAAAAAGGGGGGTTAGAGGAACGGGAGACTGCTGACTGCTTTCATAGGCTACAGGGGTCATTGAAGAGGAGCAGGACGGGTGTGTGGGTGCAACGCAACAGCAGGAGGTGTCCAAAAGTAAATATCTGTTATACTTGTATGCGCTGAGCAATGAATTGATGGTTATTTTACTTTTTATGTAGAATTTCAGCCTTCATCTTATTGTTAGGACTGGTAGATGTGTTTTGAGCCTGTAGTGACACATATTACTTGTAATGGTATATTATGTTTATTTATTGATCATTTGTTTACAGGGAATGTCTGTTTTCCATGGGGGCTTGGGTAGAACCACTCCAGATGCATGTCTTTGGGATGTGGGAGGAAACCAGAGCATCTGGAGACAAGGGTCTTGTAAGGTGCAATTCAAGAATCTTTGCGGCATCCTGTTTTATCTTTGGGATTAATGCAGTAGAATCTTTATTGGTAATTACCGACAGCACTTATTTTACATCTTATTGATGTTGCAGAATGATGGCTGACATTTCAGACCTTGTACCTCTCAGACGAGCCATATTGATGCAAACCTATTATGCATATACCTCTTAACTTCCCCTATTTCAGAATTTGCCCCTGATTCTGGAAGTAGGCAGTTTAGATCTACGGGGGTTGTGACAGTTTTTCGACTGCACTGACTTTCAGCAGAAGATCTACCATTTGCCCATATTTCTTAATGGTCCAGATTTATGCAGTACATTCGGATTTTATTTTATGTTTTGCTTTATTCCTCGTAAACATTGTGATTTCTTAGTGAATCACTGGGGTGATCTGAGGGTTGATGTGCCTACATAATGACTTCAACCCTTCCAAAGATAAAAAAAAAAGAAAGTGTTAACACAAACCCGGAAACTCTACCCCATGTTGTCAGGCTTTGTTTTATATTAAGGGTTTGAGAGGTAGGCTTTGTCTCTGATGCGGGGTATGATTTACATAAAATGGTGGTTTCTGGCATATTATTGGGAACTCAATGCAGACTGATGTCAGACTTCATGCCCCTCTGAAAATTCATAGTAATGCAAACCTGTTAGTCTATTGACTTTTAACTTGGTAGGATCTTTTGAATATATATATATATATATATATATATATATATATATATATATATATATATTTATTTATTTATTTTTGAGGGGGCGGGGCACTTTCATAGCTGCATGGTTTCAGGGAAGGTACAGTAGTTCATTGAAGAGGGATGTGGTAATAGGTCAGATGGTGAGAGGTAGGCATCATAGCTGTATTTAGTCATGTTTTGGTGGGGTGTTTATTCACTGGAGTGGTGCCCAACGAGTTCACATAAAGGGGAACACTGGCTATTGGTTGAAGGGATGAGGATTGCAATGGTAATTGGTTTTGCTGCATTGGAATTTCTGGTCTTGGAATGGTATAATGAGGTTACAGTTCATTTATTGATTTAATGCTTTTTCAGGCATGCCAATGTTGGTGGGGTTGGGTAGGTGGGGTGGAGTTGCAATAACCTTCGGATCATAGGAAATTACTAGGCTACTGGTGCTAGGTGGCTTCAAGCTAGGCAATTTCAACTTTTAGTTCTATGTCTTGCACCTATCAGTCTTGTCTTAAGGGATATGATTTATAGTATTAGAAAAAATGAATAACAAAGAGGTGGGTGAGGGTTGGTCCCATACTTTGATACAGATTTCAGCAAGTACTTGAAGGGGGGTGGTAAGGGTTCTTGGCAGTGCCTCGATGAAGGAATTCTTGGTTTGTGTGCACAAAGAATTTACTGTTTTTCGTTTCTTTGCAGATTGATGAAGAGCAGAGGGAGTCATGCAGTAGCCTTGAAGTGGGTTTGAAGGCAACGTGATCTGTTGTGATGAATGTTCCTGCTACTGGAATGGAGCATGAGGAAGTTGCAAATGGTTGTACTATGAGGGGTGTTTCATCTACTGGACTGCTATGCAATTAGGTCACATACCTGCCAGGACAGAGCTGTATCAGCTGGAGGTTTGAAGGTGGGTCCCCTTTAGGTGATGGGTGTTGCTGAAAAGGGGTTTTGAATGCTGGAGCTACATACGGTGACAGCACAGGTGGGAAGAGGTCAGTGGCCTGAAGGAAGCAGAGCTGCAAGGTAATAGATTTTGCTGGGTGGATATTCTGGGTGGCTGGAGTGGCGAACATTGAGGTATCAGGTGATCCTACTCTAATCTGTTATTTGTAGTTCAGGTTTCAGAAAGCATTGCAGGTATGCAGGTGCTTTTGTGTAGTATGAAGGTGGTCTCATATGGTGTCATCTTGGAGTGCATCAGCTGCTGGTCGAAGGAAGTGGTCTCATTGGTTGATGGGTGTGGCTGCAAAATGGGGTTTTTGACTGTAGGGGTATGCACAGAGTGAGGTCTCAGGTGGTGATACAAGTTTATCTGCTCATTTCAATAGGTAGATGATATGTTAACAAGTGTTCGTTTTGTACTCATTAAGGCATTTCAAGGTTGGTGCAGCTGGATAGTGTAAGGCTAAGGGAGGATAAGGTATGTTGAGGGCAAGTTATAGCAGGATTTGATATTTGCTTAGGGGTAGTTTTGTGTTCTTATTGGTGGGAGGAGCGGCACCAATTTCAGGAGTGGGGGTAGTTACTATGTTAATGGCTCTAAGGTTTTGAGGAACTAGCCAGCTTTGGGTAAGTTTGTTTGTGTCTTTTGGCTTTTCCTGGTTAGGGGTTGCCACAGCGGAACTCCAGTCCACTAATGATTGGCAGTTTTACATGCTGGCTTGCCGGGCCTAACACACAACCTTCAACGAAGGAACGCCCGTTCACGCATGTTGCCACACAGAAGACGCTCTAACTGAGAATCGAACGGGCAACATCTAACTGTGAGGTGACAATGCTACCACAGCACCACCACCTCAGCCAGCTTTGGGTAAATAAGATTCCTTAATCCAGAGTGCACTGCATGCTGCTCTTATTTAAGAGGGACATGGGTGATTGCTGTTCGTGTCCAAAAGGGATCTAAGTAGAGCCATGGGGGGGATTTACACCTCAGGTTTGGTAATAGGCTATAATAGCACGTATATGGATGTTTTTTTCTTTGCCTTAATTATGGTTAACAATGTTGTTGGGAACTACTTGGTTGGGAAAAGAGTGATATATTTATGTATAGAATGATCCTTTTACTGCAATCATTTCTTTTATTTCACATGGGTATCTGTTGTATCGTGAATCTGTGAGGTATGATGGAAATCTTATGGGTAGTTTTGTTAACACAGCTTAAGTTTCACTGGTGTTTTGTATGCGGTAGTAAATGCATTTTAAGCAGTTGATGAAGGAGATATGCCAGTGGTGGTGATGAAGGAGATATGCCAGTGGTGGTGCACACTGTCATTAAGAAGTTGTGATTGTGTGAATGAAATATTTACAGTTGAAGGAGGTAGGTTAGAATGGAGATGGAGGCTGTGTGGATATCTAGTTGGTTAGAGCGGTGCTCTGCAGTAAGAGGTTCTGGAAGGTGACGTATTCTGCTGTGTTGGTGTGCTGCACTGGAGTATTCCTGTTACAGGAGGGGGCACTATGAGGTCATAGTTAATCTTACTTTGTGCTCATAATAGCATGTCATTGTGATTCAGATAGGAGGTAGTGGGGGCACATGAGGATGAGGTATGTTGGGGCAGGGTGAAGCTGGGTGGGAATTCTTTCTGGGGAGTAGTACGGGGTACCACAGGTGGATTACAGTCAGTTTCAGGGTAGGTATGACTTCTAGAGGCAGGTAGAGTTTTATGTGAGTAGGCAGGTATACAGGTATGTTGGGGGATGTTGGAGGAACTGGGGCTTTGTGGTTAAGCAGGAGTAGGAAGTCTTAAGCAGGGCATGGTTTTAGGATTGCTGTTGGGAGTTTATGGTACCTTTTTGTTAAAAGACTAGATGCTTTTGGAATGGGGACTTTGTGGATATGAATATTTAGTAGTCTTGAGAACTTTGGAGTTTTGTTGGAGGGGTGGACAGTGTCTCCTAGAAAGATTGCCTGTCAAGACTGCATGTGTGGACCAGCCTCAACAGCCATTGGGAGAGGTTATGGCATCTTTTCATTGCTCCTGCAAACACTAGCTTAGATACATTGTAGAGTCACCTGGTTCTTATTAGGGAAATAATTCCTGTCACTGCTTGCAAGTTACAGGGGCAGAATGTGGTATTTAAGAAGGTTAAGTAAAAAAAAAAGGATGTGAGGGAAAGAGTAGAAGGGGAGGCCTAAGTCATAATTACATTGGAGAATGTTGAGTTAGGGGGTATGGGGGGTGGGTCCCCTTGATAGTATGCCGCTTAAGACGTTGCTATTTGTCACAGTGAATTTACAGTTTCTTTTCTTTTACAGATTCATGACAAAGGTGCTCACAGTGGACATTGTGCCGGTGGCGTGATGGGCAATGAGGTCATAAAGGACGTACGCAGAGTCACAGTGGCATATCTGAAGATGTTGGAGGCTCAGAATTTGAGGTGAGATGATAAAAGAGTCTGAATTCCCCAGTGGCCTAAGGAGGTGGGTTGCACAGATGAGGCAGGAGGTTTGTGGAACTGTAAGGTGGAAGCAGTAGGGGTCTGAAGGAGGGAGATGGAGAGTGATGGATTTGATAGGATGGATGTTACTGTTCTGACTGTATTGGTTGCAGAAGGTGTTCTAGTTACTAGAGAGGTATAAGGGGGTCACAGAGCATGGTTAGAAGTGAACTATGGTAGGTGGTTTCCCGGACTGGATGTTTTGGTGGTAGAGTGAGGTTAAGGGTATTCCTATTTTAGTTTCATTAAGGTGCACTTTAATTTCAGTTTCATTAAGCCGCACTATAATTTCATTAAGGTACGTCTCAGTGCTGGTAGGTTAAGACATGGGGTTTCTGATGGTGATCTATTGTAATTTACAGGTGATGGGTACACCAAAAGATATTTGGCTTAATCATTATCTTTATGGCAGGTAGTTGGTGAATTAGTTTGGGTAGTAGGGAGGGGGAACAGCCTAGTCAGGCTGGTTGGCAGAGAAGAGGGACAGGCATGCTCTCTTCTGTTCTCCCCCTGGTGTCTGGATGTTCATTTCAAGGAATTAGGGGAAAGGAAAATGAGCATCTGGAGGAAGCTTGCTGGATAGGTAAGCCAGCAGAGGTAAGGATGCTGCTTATTTGGTTGGAAGATAATTCAATGAATGGTATATGAAGTGAGATGGGATGCTGCTTCATATGAATAAGGTCATGCCATATCCTGAATTATTTGGTTGGATGGGCAATTCGATAAATGGGATATGAAGTGAGTCTGGGATGCTGCTTCATAAGTAAAGTAAGCGAGCAAAGGTATGGACACTGCTTACTGGGCAGAATCAGTAGGTACACTGTCCTGATTAACATTACAAGGATGTTTATGCTGTGTTTAGAACCAGCTATACTATGTCCAATTGTAATTCATTTTGGTGACCAAAGCTATGTTATAGAAGTTTAATAAAGGTCGTCAAATGTTATTCAGTGTGATGTGTTTACTGAAGGTGGCTTGGGCAATGTGTTGTTTTGTTTAGAAAGTTGCTGTTACCACTTTTTCTGTAAAATCTGAAAAAAACAACTTTAAACAAAATCCAAATTTCTTCGATAATGTAAAACTATAAAAGAAAATATTATGCACACTGACAGGTTTGAACAGAGTCTAAGGTAACATGAGAGAGACAGCCAAGTAATGGGATACTGGCATGGATGGCAGGGTCATGATTTATTACCATGTATGGGCTCCTTTTGTCCATGATCTGTCTCTGTTGACTGTACAGGTGTATGCTGCAACAATACTGACTTTTGTGTGACTTGTGAAGTGTTGAACAAAACCTGTTGCAGCAATTATTTTTTGTAACTGTTTGGCTTCATTTATTGCACTAAAGAATTAATTAATTAATTCAATAGGCCTGGAGTGTGTGATATAGTCTAAACATGTTTCATTCTAGTAGTCTAACAATTTGCTTTTTAGTAATGTATTTTTGCTGCACCTTCTTTACATCCTTCAACAACTTCAAAGGGGATAACATTTGTCAGATCACATAACCTTCTTTGAATCTAGAAGAGGTATCTGTGGAAATTAGGCAAAACATACAGATGGCTTTCCAAACCACTACGGGACATGGCGGCTTGTCTAATAAAGAATTATGAACAAAAGTGCATAGATCTCTAATGACAGTATCTGACTGGAAGGGGTATATCACCTATACGGTAAGTGAAAATGTGTTGTTTACCAAAAAAAACTATACAAGTTTTTTCACATTTAATTTGAGACCATTGTCCTTGCAATAAATGTTAACATGAGTTAACATATCTTGAAGCAATTGTGAATCAGTGGACAACAGAATAACAAACACCTGATTTACAGTCACCTGCAAACTTAGATAACCATAGACCTGGACTGTTGGCCTGTAGGTCTCAGAAATATATGCCAAATAGCAGAGGACCCAACACTGACACCTATGATACAGCACTGGTAAACGTTTTGCTTCAGGACTTGAAGTCATATATAACTACACACAGCATGACATTTTATAATAATATAATAACAGTTATAAGTGAAAATGTATGTTGTGCTGTAATTTATCTTTAACCTCTGATAGGATCATTTATAAAACATTGATCACTAGATTAGAACAGGTAAGTATTAATGTAATCTTAATAAGATAGATAGCTGCATGGCTTACAAATAAGATATGGCAAAAGTATAATACAGCAACTGAACAGGTAAAATCCTAGTTTACAGCCAGGGTGTCATAAAGAGCACTTTCCTGGATCCCCACTTATTTACATTGTATATTTATGATGTTTTATTTTTTTCATTGAAGTGTTCCATGGTATACATGCAGATGACTTAAAATGGGAAAACATTTCTAGAACAATTAGAACTGCTATGGATATGACATAAAAGAAGATCAAATTGACCAGTTTGGTACAGGAAAATAATAGGCTAATAAATACACTGTATGAGATTTTTGAGACATAAACTGTAGGGTGAATATTTAATACAGCACAGAATGATTGAAACTATGGATTCATTTGGGGGCCGAGGTATGTGGATAGATTCTGCTTTTACTTTTTCTGATCATATCAATCAATCAGTTAATGATAGTTACAAAGCAAATAGGCTGCAGAAAAAAAGATTTGTAAAGTCTAGGACATCAGAAATGGGTAAAATCCTTGTTTGTAGGTTACAGCTAACTCAGGCTAGTATATGGAATGATAATATAGACATCTTATATGAAAACTAACATGATTAAATTGGAAAGATATATACAGAGGGCATGAAAGATGAAAATATCTCAACATGCACGATGTTTCATATAGATATTTAAGAGATGTTATTCAGGTATATTGGGCATTTAGAGAAGACTACCTCTGGGGATACTTGGGGTATGAAACATTAGTAGAGCAGCATCACACAATTGATGTAATAAGAGGATATATAGGAATGGGAGATGTGTTACTTGTTGTCTGAGACAGTAGATGACACCCAGAATAGACAACCACATTACACTGAAGCAAGCACAAGTTTAGATATTTTTAAGAATAGCTTGAGCACTTACTGGGCATGGAAGATACTGTGTGTGTGTGTGTGTGTGTGTGTGTGTGTGTGTGAGTGTGAGTGTGTGTGTGAGTGTGAGTGTGAGTGTGTGTGTGTGTGTGTGTGTGTGTGTGTGTGTGTGTGTGTGTGTGTGTGTGTGTGTGTGTGTGTGTGTGTGTGTGTGTGTGTGTGTGTGTGTGTGTGTGTGTGTCTGTGAGAACCACTCAAGCATAAAGTGATTATCAAGGTATTTATGCCATTGTGTGCATGGTTCCACTGTTTCATGAAAAGGCACTCACACAGACAACAGCAAACTTCAATAAACTGTAAATTATTACCAGCACCATAACAGATATGGCAACAGCAAGGACTTTCTATGAGTAAATGCAAATAATGAGGTGTAGCTCATTCAGTTGTGCTCAATGAATACAACTGACTGTCAATGACCACTACGAAGTTGTGCAGAAATAACAACTGTGCAATATAACTTCTAGAATATGGTCAATCAGATATTTCTTCTGTACTCACTGAATTTATGGTTTGAGGAAAAGCATATTATCTTTCTGCATGATTGTTGAATATGAGATTAAATGAACTGCTATTGACAGCATTTCCTACATTCCATCAATCAAACATGTCCACCCCCCACCCCACCCCCCACTGCTGTTCTTTTAATTTGGGTGGGGTGAAGAGCTGCAGTCTTTAAGCATGACTTTTGTGACCAACTTTTATATTAGGTAATTTAGACATGTTTGTTGTAGCAAGTACCACTTTGTTATAGCAGCTGGTGATAGGGATCTGTTGCTGTGTGTAACTTCTAAGTTTTACTGCTGCAAACAAGCTGAAATGTATTATTATTGGAGATACTTCAGGTCTATATTAGATCACTGACCACTTAAAGAAGCGAATGGTGATTAATCGACTCTATGTAAGCGAAAGCTTACAATCTCGAACTGTCAGAAAAGAGATTTTTTTTCCTAGGGAAACAAATCGCTGTTCCAAAACACATACACACAACACAAGCACACCAAACAAACAGCAATCCATGCACATACACCTAAAATCTTACAACTAACCCTACACTAAACTATACACACACCACTAACTATCCACTTACCTTAACCCAAACTCTAACTCTAAGATCCAGCACTATCACACACTCACCTCACCCGCTCCCTAACCCTAACTCACCTAACCCTCATGTCCACACAAACGCACACATACCTAACCCGCGCCCTAACTCACCCTAATCCTCACATCCACACAATCGCACACTTACCTGAACCCTACCCATAACTTTCCACCACAGCGCTGAAAATACTGAAGCAACAGAAACGGACAACCAAAATCTTTCCCTAGGAAAGAATTTGGGTTTCTGTTGCTTTGATATTTTAAGCTTTCGCTCTGTAGGGTTCGATATTAGAACATTTGAAGGTTTTAAACCTTGATGTTCTAATATAGACCCGATACTTCTTACAATTTGCAATTCCAACGTGTTTGCTTTTCCAAGCACCATTGAGGTTATATGGACTGGCAATGAAGTCCATCACTGTGTGCAGTCTTTAAGTGTTATTGCTGGAAACAAGCTGAAAGGTATGCAGTCTTTATGTATTATTGCTGGAAACAAAATGAAAGGTTTTGCTATGTATAGTACACTTATAGCTACTGTACAGCCTTCTTCCAATGTGTGCATTTGCAAACAAGAAGTTCATAGGTGTATACTAGGCCTTTTTAATTCTAGCCATGCAGTCCAAATCTCTGACAAGTTCTGGTAGCCTTGATAAGTGTAAGCAGGGGCTTGGGAGATCATTTATTTACAAGAAGGAGCCTGGGAGATGAACCACTTGCAGGCTGTCTTTGTCCATTAGAGACACAGATGCCAAACCAGGGATGCATTTCCTATTCCCCATCCAATTGTCCAAGTTGCAGTTGAATTGGGTTAGGGAGGAACTCTGCTTCACATGGATGGGGAACTTGTTCCAGAGAAGAGATATTCTCTGTTATACATACCTGTCTCTCCATCAGGTCATATTTAAATCACAGACAAGGTTTAAGTCTTTAGAATGGGTGATTCTGGTGCTATTTGTATTGTGGATATGCAGGAGGCCCATCAGAATGTGGTCTGACAATGTCTTGTATGCCAGGCATAGATCTCCCCTCAAGAGCCTGTAGAAAACAGAATGCAGGGATATGGCCTTGAGATAGAGCATGGTGCACCAGTCCATATTTCTTGTACTTGGTCAAACATTTCATCTGTCTCTAGTACCAGTGTGGTTACTGGTATTTGGGTTGAGTGGTAAATGCTCTCTTCTTGTGTTCTAGTGTTACTTTTGGAAAAAAAATCCTAAGTTAATACAAGCAGTACTTCTTGTATTTATTCAGCCAGACATGCATGCAGTCTCCAATGAACCTCTAGTAATGGTGGGTGAGGGCAAGGGAGACGATGTTTTTGTTTGTTACAGCTGGAAGCAAGGTATTAACTTACGTACTTTCAGTAATGTCAACAAGGTAGTTGGTCGACAGTGAACTGGAGTTACACATCTGCTCAAATCCAGTTACTGCCTATTTGCGTGTGGGGCCAAGTTTTGTTTTATAAAAGTAAATGCCCTTTCACTGTACTTGTGCAACCACAGAGTTAGTATATACAAAGTAAAGTATGTAGGGTTGAAGCCTGCACTTTGGGGTCTGTGAGGATGGATCCACAGTAAATGCAGGCTTTTTTATGATTTTGCAATTTTCACTTCTTTTTTGTGGTTGCAGTGACTACAAAAACAAGCCTGTTTTGTTTGCATTTGGGATTGTGTCTACCATTGAAGTATATGTGGTTCAACACTGCAGAGTCAGCTGTTTGTGATCCAAAGTGCGAGAGTTGCCTGTCTGAGTTTTCATTAACTGTTGATATAAACATGATCAAATATTTATTTACCAATATAATTATGCTCATAACTCACCTTCAAGATCTACACTTAACCCATTTCAGTTAACTCTGCCTATTCAGCTGTTTCCAGCAACAAGCTGTCCAAGTTAACTACAATGTACTGCCACAGAAGCTGTCACTTATGTGCCCCAAATCTACTATCCTTATTTGTTAGGAGAGCTACTTACTTAACAGGAAACTTTATGTAAAATGGCAAGATACCCTATCGCAAGAAAACTTCCTTCTTACTGGTTTCCAATAAAGTTCAGTCTTTAGCTTCTCTATATTTCAAAAAACTGTCACAGTAATGTGGTGTTAAAAAGTGCTAGCATATCTAATTTAATAATAACAGCAATGTCTTTTACAGTGCTGGCAATATACCTGTGATGTACTATGTCCTGCAATGTAGGTTTCTTTGTCTGTACTCCTGATTAAATCATTCTGGCTCAATGCTGAATCTTAGTAAAACAGTACACGCGAATTATTAACCATACCTTTCATCCAATATATTGGTGTTCCCTATCCCTGCAGATTTTGGGCAAGCCAAGTTAGGTCCATAGTGTACAGGACTGAAGGCCCTGGCTGTGACCAGATCATCAAGGAAAAACTAGCAAACCAGGAACTCCAGTAGCCAGTAACGAAGAGATGAAGTGAGTGGTTGATGTCAGTTCACCTAACCTGTGTTTGTGTGCGTGCCATACCTCTTAACTGTCCAGATTTATGAAGAATATCCAAATTTTTGCCTCATATTTTTGGTTTCTCATAAAATTATTGTTTTCTGGCAAACCAGTGAGGACTGAAGTCAGATTTCATATCCTTCAGAAAATTCATGCTAATGCAAAACCTGTTATTCTATCAAATTTCTAAGCTTGTAAGAGCAACACCTAAAAAGTGTCCCTATTTTGAGGGGGTTTGTTCCCCCATCATTCATGGCTTTGTCCAGATTTCTCACTCTAAGAGGTAGATAGGTATGATGGCAGCAGGGGATACATGTATCAACCCACATCAATAGTGGGTAGAGAGAGAGAGATAGAGGTGTTAATCAAAGAGCACATGGGTTGAATTTGTATGCAGGGTTCTGCCAAGCCACATACAGGCTGTACCCTTCATGGAGTGTGTGGAAGAATATGCATGCCCACAGGAAATGCAAAAATTCACATGCATCAGGTGACAGGGGAAGAGTTAGTTTTAAAAACATAAAAACACCTTATGACTACTTGAATATTTGCTGCAACAAGACCATCTCCCACCTAGTGATTAGAATAGGTACAGCCATGAAGGTAGTTAGATGGTTTCTAGGCAGACATGAAAGAAAAGAAAAGAAAAAGAAGCTTCTAGCAACATGAGCTAGCTTACTCTAAAACGAAAAGAAAAACAACTAACTTTTTACTTCACATAGATAGGTTTTCTCTAACCACAGGCACCATACTAAAGACTGTTGCTACAATCTGAGCATGTAGACTGTTTTATGATTCTGTCTTGCTCACTACGTTACAAAAGGTTAGACATTAAAATACAGGGCTGCCAAATTTGTAAACAGATTCACAGGTTCATAGGAGGTTACTAGGCTAGCAGCCCTAGAGCCTTTACAAGCCTAGCCATGTAAATCCCGAGTTGCCCCAATTTTCATTGTTTAGATGGACATAATTCACAGATCGAGCCTATAATCAACACCGACTACCCCTGTCCATGAGAGAAATGGGTGCCACCCCTGGGGTGAATTTGCGGTTTCCCATCCATTTTTCTAGATGGCGCTTGAATAGGGTCAATGAGGAGCTGTGCTTCACATGAACTGGAAGTTTATTCCAGAGGAGTGACAATTTCTGGGAGATATATCTGTCTCTTCAAAACGTTCTGTTTATGTGGCAGGCTAGGTTAAGATCCTTAAAGTGAGTGACTCTTATATCATTTGACTTGCAGATATGCAGCATTTCCATAAGGGCAGGGTTGGAGACTGCTCTGTAGGACAGTCACAAGTCGCCTCTCAATAACCTATAAGGTACAGAGTATAGTAACAGAGCTTTCAGTCTGTCCATGTAAGTCATGTTTTGGAGGCTCTGTATTTTCCTGGTGAGAAACCTCTGTGGCCTCTCCAGCTACTGCAGTTGTCCGGTGAAGTACATGCAACGGGATCATTGTACTCTATTAATGGTCTGATAAGAGTTGACTACAGTGGAGTTATAACATCCTTAGATGTGGATGTGCAACGTAGAAGGATTTCCTCACCACTGTTGAATTTTGATGTCCGAAGTTCAGATTGCTATCAACCTGTGTTCCCAGATCTCGCACAGCTGGGTATGAATTTAGGGAGGCACTGGCAATACTGTAATTAGCAGGGAATTCCGCTTTGCCAAAGGGGATGATAATGCACTTTATTTGCATTTACTTTTAGAATGTGGCTTTGGCACCAGTCATTTGTCTCAGTTAGCCCCTGCTGTAATATGTTAACATTATTGGGAGACTTAATGATTGCACCCAATTTGTAATCATCAGTGAACTTGGTAACCTAAAGGCTGTCTATGTTCCGAGAAATATATTCAAAACAGTAAAGGGCCCAGCACAGATATCTGTGGTACACCTCTGGTAGAGGTGGAGTCACCAACTTTGACAGTATGTGTTCTGTCCCTAGCTGGGAGGGTTTCTCAATGAAACCTGAGAGGGGGATTGTGTCAAAAGCCTTGGCTAGGTCAAAGTAGGCGTTATGCACTGTTTTACCTTCATCCAGTGCTTTGGTAAGTTTCTTGAAGAAGTCTACTAGGTTTAATAAACATGATCTACCCATAACAAAGCCAAATTGGGTTGGGTCTAGAGTCTGAATGTCATCTATGTCCTTGTACATAAGGTCCAGGATGATTTTTCTCCATGGCCTTTCAGATGAGGCTGGTTAGACTTATGGGTTTATAGTTCCTAGGGTCGGCTGATGGCCCACTTTGTAAAAGGGGATTACTGTTGCTGTTCTCCACTATGCTGGAACAAAGCAAGTTCTCAGGCTATGGTGAAAAGGAACACCAAGTAGATCCACTAGGTCCTGTTTTTGATTGCTTAGTAAGAAACCTGGGATGTTATCTGGTTCCACTGAGGGTGTATTTTTGGCCTTGGAAAGTACAGATATGACCTGATCTTTTGAGATACTAGGCAGAGGACTGGTGTCAGATATGCTTTGGAGTATGGCTGGTGGGGACAGGGGGTGAAATTTGCACCAAGTCTGTCAGCTAGTAGGTTGGCAATTACCTCTGGTACAGTATGAGTGGTGCCATCCATGACCAGATTGGCACATAGCTGGGCAATCCTTTTTAGTTTTCATACATAGTTAAAGAATGTCTTATGATTATCCTTGACTAGGGATGCTATTTTAACTTTGTAGTTCACTTTAGAAGACTTTACAAAATTTCTGATTTGCTGGTTCAAGCTGTGGAGGAAATTCTTGCTCTGCTGAGTCAGTTCCCTCTTGTTATTAGACATCAGTGTTGAACTCTTGTTATATAACCTGTTTATACTTGAGCTCCACCAGGGTTGTTTGTTTTTTCAGGAGGACATGGTTTCGATCCGGTCAGGTACAGCAGGGTCTATACAGTTATTTACGTGTTTGCACAGGGCATTTGTGTATATCTCTGTATGGGGCTCATTGTTATCTATGTTTGTGGGTGGTATAAAACTTTTTATACCATTGCTTAGTAGGATATAGTTTGCTTTGGACAAGTTTTTATTTATTTTTTTTCTCCTGTGGGGGTGTCAGGTCCAATAGTTACATTGGACAAGACTGATTTATGGTCTGACTCTACCAGAGATGGCATCACACAGGTGGGAGTGCAGTGACCCCCCCCCCATGTTGGTGAGTACTATGTCTACGACATTTGAGATCCTTTGTGGGGGTGCAGACTATCTGTTCCAGAGCATTTGTGTTGACAAAGTCCAGGAACCTCTTGGCAAGCATGTTTGTGCTCATGTATGTCTCCCAGTTGATGAAGGGATAGTTGAAATCTCCCATGACTAATGTGTTGGGCTGTATGGTGAGTGACTCCAGTAAGTGCAGGTAGGTGGTGTGCTTTTGTTGGTTAATGGTGGAGGACCTATAGCTAGCAATTATATGGTAGGGTAGTTTGCCAGTAGTTAATTGGACATGGAGCAGTTCGAGAGAGTCAACCTGTTTGACCAGTTTTGAGGTGTTCTTGGCCTTACTGAATTAATGAAGATGGATACACTTCCAACTTTGGTTCTTTCATACTCATTTTGAGGTCTGAATGTGTGGAAGGCACTGCAGCCTTTCATGGCCAGGGCAATCCACGGCCTTGAACCATGTCTCACTGACTGCACAGACATTAGCATCTTCCAAGGTGAGGAGTGCTTCTAAGGAGTGCAGCTTCACATTCAGACTCCTAGCATTAAGCAATCATAAAATTTGTTGTTTTGACATTGCTTAAAAAAGGCACTATGGGGGAGGCAAGCTCTTTTTCCAGTATCCGAAAGCCTAAAGGAGACAGGTGCAGACCACCTCTGGCAAAGCACAGTGACCTGTCGACCATGTCTTCCTAGGCAGACAGATACTTCATCCCCTAGACTGACACCTTAAGCTAAGCCAGTTGTTGAAGTCGATCATTTTTTGTTTATATTGTGGCATCATCCTGGGTAAAGGTAGATTGCTGCTTAGGGCTAGGGTCATATCTCTCTGGGACACATAATCTAGAGTTCAATAATGTCTCTGTTCATATGCAAGTGATTCACCCAAACATGGACTATCACAGAGTCATAAAGGTACTTGTTGACTGACTTGAGTGCATGAATGATTTGATGGATTCTGGCACCTGACAGGCAACTTACCGTGACCTTCTTTTTGTCCAGCCTGGCGAGTGGGACAGCTGTGTGTCTTACTATAGAGTCACCAATAACTAATACATTAAGATTTGAGGTGTTTTGCTTTAGGTGCTTATTTGCTGAGAAACTGGTGCATGTGTTTACATTTGGGAGGTCTCTGATCTTTTGATAGTCTTCCAGTCAGTACTGTGATGATAAGAGGTACTGCCAGCACAGCTAGCTGGCATTTTGTAAATAATTATATGTCATTTGTGAATATCAAACTAATTTATACAAGATGCTTGTGTTACAAATGTATTAGAACTGTATGGCATGTATATATCAATCTGATTTGCACAGATGTTTGTGCTGAAAAGGTATTTGTAAAGTGCTTGTGTTTGAAATGTATCTGCAATGTGCCCTACTGGAGAGAGCAGAAATGTACACACACTATAGTAACTGTTTAAATGTATATGTTTTAACAGAGGAAACTGGGGGACAGGAGGTTAATTTCAGTCCAGCAAACTTTAAAATATATCTGAAATTAAATCATTTTATGGGCTAGGCCATATAGATGCTATCAATGTAGCCAGAGACACAAAGTCTGTACTAGGATGTTTTCTGTATTGTCTTTGGGGTGAACTAATTACTACTCTGGAAGTGTGGAGGTATGCAATTGTTTTATGACTTCCAGAACACAGATCTGAGCAAGAGTCCTTGTGTGTGTATTCTTACAGGTAGGTGCTAAATCCTGCCAGCTTCCAGGAATGGGAGTTTACATGGGAACTAGAAGTCAGAAGACCAGAAATGATGTCATTCTGCAAGCTATGCCACAAGTAATATTTTAAAAATTATTTTGGGAAGTCTCTTAGTGAGACTGAGCATTCTGTATTCTGTCTTGGGCTTGACAACAAAAAAGGCCATTCACCACATCATCTCCTTGCTCGATTATGTAAGTAGGGAATAGTATAATTCTCTTAGATTCAGTCAGGAATATAGTGAAGCTTAGTTTAGATATTGTTTTTTTCTTTGACTGCATCTGTCCTTCAATGTTATTTCAAATAGCAAAGAATAAAACAGCACCATAAATAAATAGGTAGACTGCAGCAAACAAAATAGTCAAAAATTCTGAACTCAATCTATCCACCAAAGCTTCAGGCATATAAAATATCCAGTGTCAACAGGCAAAAAATAAGTCTGTCCTCAGGATCTGAAGAAGCACATTTGTGAATGTGCTAATCCTTATTTTATTAAAGCTGCACTTTTATTGCCTGTTGGACTTATTTTTTTGCCTGTTGACACTGGATATTTTATATGCCTGATGCTTTGGTGGATAGACTAAGTTCTGAATTTTTTATGTTATTTTAAATATTTCCTGTGGTTTTGAACTCTGATGTCACTGTGAATAGATATTTAGTATTGTCTTGTTCTTTTATTATATATTATTAAATATATTTAAACCTTTCATTGTGGTTGATATTTGTAGAGATATTTAAGTTTTGAGAGTATTTGCATATTTATTTGGTGACACTGTATGGGCCTGGGTCACTCCTAATAGCCTTGCTCTTGGTCAAACTACTATTTGTATTAATATTAATTTCACTAAGCAAAATTGGGCACCCTTTGTTAAGGGCATTAAAGTAGCTGCCGAGGGGTTCTAGTGGCAATCATAGCTACCATATAGTCTGGGCAAGAGGGGGCATAGCTAGTAAACCTGTGCCAGTCTTTTCCAGGCATGAGTGTGTGTGTGTGTGTGTGTGTGTGTGTGTGTGTGTGTGTGTGTGTGTGTGTGCAAATCAAATCTCAAAGAGTGCATATGTCAGCTACTTGGGCAGGGGCACAAAGCACTGCTTGGACAGAGAGAGTGTTGGAGGACTTGGCTTGGAACCCTGGCTAAGGAATCAACTCTATAGCTGTGCCAGTGGGGAGTCTTATTAGGGATCTGGAGAAAGAGTGAGAAAACAGCCCTGGACTGACTGTGTGCCCTGTGTGCTCTTAAGGGAAATTGTGCTCTATTGTACTTGATGCAGAAAGCTGAATCTGGAAATACTGGGTATCTATCAGTTATCCTCACAGTGAGCATTCCCCACAGGTGCCAGTAGTGAGGATTCAGGCTCCTTGATTACTGGCCCAGAGGAGGGTTGTCACAAGTACCTCCACGTATGTGGGTTTATGTATTGTGACATCATTGTTTGTGTGAGAGGTGAAGTGTGTGTGCTGACAACCTGTTTGATGCCTGGTTTGTTGTTGAATGAGAGAACTGACTCCAGTTTCATAGTATAATTACATCTGTCACATACAGTACTTGTTTGTTTGTTTTAGGAGTAAGTGGTTGTTAGTATACATGAGGCAATTACTACTTTGCCTCAGGATGCCCATGTAAATCAGGCTCATGGGGGAAATTATGGGAAACTGCTCTTCCATTATAGCAGTTTTTTTACCATACAGCATATGTTATATGGGAAAGGAGTGGGCTAGTTAGACTAGTTTTTTGTGCTAGGACTAACAAAGGGCTTGTTTTATTGAAGGCTATGGATGATAAGTGTGGCAGTGCTGCTCAGTACACAGCTGAGTTGCCTGTAGTGCAGCAGGGAAACTTGGGAAGTTTCAATGATGGATGTCTAGGGAAAAATTGTGTTGCAAAGTATTTGCATTTGTACAGGGCAATGCTAGCCTCCACTGTGAGGTGCACAACAATGATCAAACGTAAGGCTTAAATACAGGTGAAAATAAACACTTTTAACCTACTCTACCAAACAGAAAGCACACAATAAACCTTCCTCCAGCAATCCCCAGCTCACTCAAGGCTGGATCTACACTCTTCTAACATAAGGGTGCAAGGGACTCATTCTTAATGTAAGATGGCTGGTTTAGCACTCAAGTGTATCAATAACAGGCTAGATTCAGCAGATCTGAAACTAAACTATGCTATGTAGGCTAAAATGCAATTGAAATCAAATGCAGAAAATGATGCAGTCACAAACAGTAAAAAGCAGAAATAATGCAACAGTTACTTAAAATACAGTTTAAAAAGTGCAGTAGAATCACAAGATATATTTATTTTCTTGTTTTTAGCCATGGATGCCTTGGATTTTATCAGAAGCACTCTGGAACTCTGACAAATGATATCAAACATAGAGCAGCTCCAGTTAATTGAGTGCAAACCCACACAAACGCGAGGCTTAAATACAGGCAAAAATAAACACTTTTTTAGCTAATCTACCAATAGGATAGTACATAAAGAACATTCCTCCAGCAATCACCAGCTCAGACAAGGCTGGATCTATACTCTTCTGCCAAAAGGGTCTAGGGGAGCCCTTCTTAATATAAGATGGTTTGTTTAGTGCACAAGTGTATCAGTAACAGGCTAGATTCAACAGTTCTGAATCTAGACTATGCTGTCTAGACTAACAGTACAGTTGAAATCAAGTGCAGAAAATGATGCAGTCACAAACAGTAAAAATACGAAATAATGCAGAAATTACTTAAAATACAGTGTTAAAAGTACAGTCAAGAAGCATTTTAATCAATGAAAAAACATGTGAAATGTGAAGCTTAGATCATGTTAGTGTCTATCTCTCACACAGAAAAAAACACCAGGCCAAGCACATTTCTTAAAACAGAAAACAAAATGGGAAAAGTGTGAATCAAACCACATACCCTTTGTCTGTGAGGTACACACCTTAACCATAATACTAAGCCCCTACAGTCTTAAACACACTCAATCCCTACTCTACTTTAACTGATGACCTTCCAAGCATGTACCTTAAAATATCAGCCAATAGAATTGCCTATCCGGTCTCAATTCTTACAAATAGGTCAATCCAGTAATCCAATTTCTAAACTTGTGTAAAACCTTAGACACATTTGTCATAGCAAACTTCTTGTTCAAATGTCCTCACTAGGTCTGTCTCAGCTCACCCTTCTATGGTGCAAAAGCTACTTGTCCAATATGCATCAGTCAGTAAAACAGCACTCCAGCCTCTCTCCATACCTTCCAGTCACGACTGATGTACTACAAGGCAATATTCTTGGTTACCTACTCTTTAACATTATCAACACAAAAGGTCTCCCTAATACAATACACAAGTGGCTCCACACTCATATACAGTTTAGTAAACCTGGAACATCTTCAAAAATTACTCAGGAAGCTTTAACAGACAGAAACATAGCTTTGTAACGGACAACTCATGCTCACCCCCCCCCCAAAAAAAAAAAAAACCTTTTTCCCCAGAACCTTCCCTCATGAAAAAAAAATTAAAATCCTCTCTCTTAATAATACAACCACTGAAGTCACTTCACATAGCAAATTAATAGGGATGATAGCAGGAGATAATCTTAAATGCAACCTGCACATACAAAATTGCACACAAAAAGCTCAACAAAAACTAGGGATGCTTTATAGAGCCAAAACCTTTATCATCAACATGACTAAACTATACTTGCTGCTACTTATCTCTTCTTTTACTATTTTATGGTGCTTCCATCCTTACCAACCCCCAGGCATCATAAAAAGCAAAACTTAAACAAAGATATAATAAACTGGCTACATTTGTAGAAAATACCCCTTCAGAAGCCATCATTGTATGACTCTAAAAAGCCGAAATTAGTTGGAACTACCCCATTAACTAAAATATACATACTTCTTGCCACCTATAAAATTATCTAGCATCCATCTGCTTGTCCAGCACTAAATAATATTTTATACAACTACATTCCCACTCAGTCATTATGATCAAAGGACCAAAAACTCCAATATACTGGGCTCTGTTCTTGCTTAACCTGGGATTAAACTACATATCCCTACATGTTCATAGGTTCATAGGTAGGTACTAGGCTATTGGCCCTGGGGCCTATACAAGCCCAGCCAAAAAGGTACCCTGGCTTTTGCCACCCAAGAAAATAATTTTCCTGTGCCACTGTTGAGCAGAGCCACACAGGTGATCCCTGGGGTGACTTTCCTATTTCCCATCCAATCATCAAGATTTTTCTTGAAGAGTGCTAATGAGGAGCTTTGTTTGATATAGATATGTAGTTTATTTCAGAGTATGGGAAGTCTCTGGGACAGGAATCTATCCCTCCGGTATGTTCTGTTTATTGTGGTGACATGGTTTAGGTCCCTAGAGTGTGTAGCTTGGAGGGATTGGGATTTCTTTAAGTGGAGCATGTCCAACAGCTCTGGGTTGACATAGCTTTGTATGTTAGGCAGAGATCACCTCTGAGTAGACGATATGTGACGGAGTAAAGCTGGTGTTTTTGAGACGGTCTGCATAGGGCATCTGTTTGAGGCCGGTAATCCTCTTTGTGAGGTATTTCTGCGGCCTTTCTATATATAGCTATTCATACCTTACACCTCCTTAATACACCTGTCTTCACTCATGCTTCACTTCAATCCATCTCTCTCCCCCCCGAACCTCTATCTAAATATACCATAACCCTGAATTTTTTTCTCACTTCATACTGCAGTTTCTGTTTGTTTTATACTAACCTAACTTTTTTTCAAAATATTAAAACATTGTCATATAAGCTGTGTCTAGTTCTAACCAATGTTGGGACACTATGTCTAATTTGGTATAATTATTTAAACTGTATATGATTTTGCATTATTTTGATGATTGTAAATTTATTGTTCTTAAAATGTTTTTGTAATACTTCAGAGCTTTTCCTCGCAGGGCTGCTCTACAAATGGGCACCTACCTAGTAGGACTACAGGATAATCAAATGTTAATAAATTAAAAAATAGATAAACAGAGAGACAACTAGTGCCACTTTGCCATGAAAGTGAACTGGTGAAAATTAAGCAACAATCTATAAACTTACCAGTTCTTTCTTTACAAGCTCCTCATCACTAAAATCTGTCCTGCAACTTTGTGTTTTCTAAAAAGTTTAGCTAGCCTGCTTAGCTTAGATACCTTAACACTGCATAAAATATTTAACAGTAAATACCTTAAATTTGTGTTGTAATCCGCACTGTGTTTAGGTACCTGCATTTTGAAATGTTTCCCAAATTGTTGTCTAACTGTAACAGGTCAAGAAAACCCTTACTCTCTTTTGCTATCCCTTTTTGTGTTCCTCTCCATCTGCATCCCTTGTAAATAAGTCTGGCCCAGCTGGGCAACTTTTAGCAAATTAATGTAAAAGTCATGTCATAAAACTTAGTTCTTATGTTGTACACCGCCTGATTTTCTGGTTTGGTTCACAACTGAGATGAATTTAGATGGGATGTCTTTCCTATAGAACCTCTATGTACTCCTTTTGCCCACATGGACTTTTTTTAGGTGCTCCAGTTTCCTCTTGCATTCCAAGGATGTGCTACAGATGAAGTGGCAATCCTCCAAACTGCCCATAGGTGTGTGAACCATGGCTGAATCCATGTGTTCATCCTGTAATCGGCTGGCCTTCCTAGACAGCTCTCATCCACTGAAAGATGCCAAAGCATCCATCTCCCCTACAACCCTGAATCAGGTAAAGCAGATTATCAGAAAAAGAGACAAAGGAAAGCTAAAAATACCACCCTCTTTAACACACCGGTGCATCTTTTTTGTTTAGATAAGATATGCTGTGATTTTGAAATACCAATATTTTAATGTCAGACTTAACTTGTGAATCTGTACTTACTTTTGTTTCACTATTATTTTACTATTTGCATATTTAAATTACTATTATTTTCACCCAATTATTGAAATATATATTTTAGTTAATACATAAATTGTTTCCTAACCTTTGTTTAAAGTTTTTGTGATAAAAAATATACTTGATTTTGAAAGTTGTTTGTGAATAAACACTATAACAAAGTTGTGTTGAGCTGAGTTCAGTTAATAGGCAACCTGGAAATACTTTTATTATAAGAAATTGATTTTACCTTACATTATTTAACAATGTGCAAAATAAGTCACACTTACTTTAGAAAAGACGCTGCAGGTAAGATGTCTCAGTGACTTGACAGAACATCTAGTAAATGCAGAAACAGAGGACTAACTACTGTGCCAGGATGCAAGGCTATTGGAAATTGTTCCACTTTGATTCATCTCTTCCAATTTAAATCTTGTGTGTTCAGAAGAGACAGCTGTACAGTTCTCATTTCAGTTTTCCTAAATTGTAAACCTGCTGGAAGTCTCTACTTGAAAGTGGTTTCTAGGAGATGGATTACAGAAAATTTTGCTACATAAGAAACTGCAAACTGCTCATTTGTTGCTCATAGAGGATTCTGAAAACCGTGTCAGCTATTCTGCACCCCCTGCTGATATATAAGTTTGTTATCCACTCTCCATTGCTTTACTTGTATAAATAGTAAAACAAGCTGGAGAGTGATGGTTCCTTTCAGCACTGGGCAAAACATTGATATGATTCTGATTCCTACTATGTCTGGCAACATCTGAAGAGAAATGAGTTTGTGTGTGTTCCCAGCTTATAGCACACTAACCACTGAAAGTACAGCAAGTAGTAATGTGTTCAGAGTTCAAGGATTAATTTAGTAATAATCCCATGAACTGGTCACCTTTACTATTTCAGGGAGATCCCAGCAGTGTAAGATATGTACTTATATTTCACATTCCAGCATAAATCAGCATAGTGGTAAGAATCCCATATAGAGGCCTTTATAAAACTGTATACCTCATGTGAATATACTTGTTTCATTTTCTGTACTTGTATCTTATTTTTCAACATAACTAGGTGCATTTTTCTATATCTTAAAGTGGATAACATAGTGTTAGAGAAAATAAATTTCTAATCCCATATAATGTTGGTAAACTGATTTACTGAAAGATGCTTCTGCACCTTTTCCTATTGATTTAGTTACATGAAATCTAAAACGCTGAACCAAAGAAGACTACACAAATACTACAAACATAATGGTAAGAACCCCAATGATCATTTGGTTACTTAAAGATGGCTATGTGTTTAACAGTCTCTTAGCCAACAGCTGAAATCAGTGTGCAGAAAGGGACTTCTGTCAACATCATAATAACACTTAAGGTATACAGGCATGGTTCTACATGTGCCTTATACACCAGAGAATGTGCTACCTCCAGTGCCATGCCACATTTCCTTCCCATTTGTGCCTGTTTTAATGTACAATGCTTAAAATAAAATCCCTCATAAATTATTACTTCTCCCTCCATGACATAACCAAAAAGTTAATTGAACTTTACTCTCTGTCATGTCAACAGAGGCAGTATGTGAGGGTGGGTGCATCCATAGACTTTATTGGATTCACCACCATGAATGGATGGGGCCTCATTCATTCAGATTTATAGATGCGACCTCCTGTACTAGGTCACAAGTGATATCAACAAGAAATTCATCAGAATTATGTAACGGGTTCTTAGTGAAAAGTTTATGAAGTGTTTTCATTAAGACACCACCCAAATAATTGTAGTAAGATGGGGTGGAAATACATGCTGGCACTTACATTGTAAAGTGAATGCAATGTATATTAAAAACTGCAACTGTACACCAACAGTGTTAATAGAAAGGCTTTAAAAGAACATCTGACACTAGTTGGAAAAAGAGATCCTTAGCTACAGCTCTTTTTGTTTATTGCAATCGTCTTTATTATTAATAACATTCTTTAAACAAAACGCTGACTGCAGCTGTCTCCAAAGTTTATTTCATAGGTGGTATTGGTGCTACTACAACATCGGTCGCAGAGAGAATTCAATGTCTTAAAAAGACTACCATGGCATCAGGCTGTGAAGAAATAATTTGTGATCAGTCAGATGACCTTATCAGAAAATACAACAGTTACTACAATCAAGTGCATAATATGATTAATACTTGACAATGTCAATGTAACAAAAAAATATTTCCAACTCACTGTATAAGCAGTAGTCCCTTTTAAATTTTTGATTTTGATGGGGTAAAGCACCAATACTAAACACCCTTAGCTGTAGAGGGGCTCAGAGGAATTACCGCCCTGAAAGTCACTGTAAATTCTTTCTAACTCTTGCAAACCAACATCAGTAAAGCAAATAAATGACTAAATGACAAGCCACATTTATTTTTTGATCATGGTTGCAAGGAGGCTATAGTTACTGTTATTGTTACATTATTATATTTCTTGGTCAAGATCCAAATGGTCAGGATTCACTATTAGTTTTAGCAAACAGGTAACTTTTATTTGTAATAACCTGGCAGCTCATAAATGGTATTAACACTTCAGCATCGCACACTCAGCTGACAACAACTCAGAAATCAGGATGTATGGGCTGTGTACATTCTTAAAAGGGCAACACCATACTTTAGACTTTTATAGATATTCCAAGGCTACTTATGACTATTCATGCTTTGACAGCACCCTCCCTCATGCCAGCCCTCCTTTCTCTAGATGGGTCATACTAGCTAGTTCAGGAGTAAATTTGTGGGTACATATCCAATCATCTAGATTATGCTTGAAGGTTGAAAGTGAATCATACTGCTTAACATGCAAGAGAGATACTGGGTTATAAACCTAGCCCACCACAAAGATTTGTTTATCTCTTGGTGAAAATTATGCCCCTGGTTCTAGTATAGTTGGAGATAATGGACTTGTGGAGATACAGTAGGTCCAGGACAACCAGGTCTCTAATGGGATGGTATGAGAGACAAAGATCTCCCTCCAAATGTCTATGACACTGAATAAGGGTACAAAGCTTCCAGCCTCTCATTGTAGCTCAGGGACTTTAGGCCTGTGGTCTTTTTGGTTAGGAAACTTTGAGTTCATTATAATTACTTGATACATTTACTGAGATACATCCAGGTGGGGGCAGTGTACTCCATTATTTGTCTGATATTTTAAAATGCCAATGGCTACTTTATATACAGCCAGTGCATACAATTTAGCAGCTTTATTCCACTCATCATCAGAGAGGCATTTAGAATGGAAGAGTACAGGATCATCCATTACATAATCATCTGTGGCTACTTTAATTAAGAGTAGAGTATTTAGCAGAAATTGCAACCCATACTGGGACACAGTGGTTCATTAGTTAGCATTATGCTTCAGACAGCCTTTACATTTTGTACTTATACAGTTTAAAACATTGGCACTTTAAATCATCCATTTTACAAATCTTTAAAATTCTTATTATTCTTTCATTTAAAAAATGGTGTCAAATGGCAATAAAAATAAATGTCTTTATGAACATGTATTAGCATGATTATAATATTGATGCGATCTGATTTTGTACAATTTTACTGAGCTTTTGAAGTCATGTGATATGATATTATATTTATTTGTTCAGGCAACAACGTGAATCAGTCTGATGAACTGATTTTCACAACAAACGTTCGAGCATTTATTTTCCTAATTTGTTTAGGTCATCTCTTCTGTTTCCTGTTAGTGGAGATGAGTACAGTTCTGTTGTTGTTTTCTTTCAATACAGCGGTTTAGTTCATGGGCTATTGTCAAAGAGCTACACATCTGACAGTAGAAAAGAATGATACTTAAATTCCAAGAACAATATTAGATGAACAGGCGGCAAAACATACATACACATTCCCAAAAATAGACATACTGCAGAATGTTATACCTGTACCATATGGATGAATACCCAACAAAACACACATATACATTTAATAACTGATACTGCAGCAGTGTTATAAATGCACACTGTCAAATACACAACAAAATATACACACACACACACACACACACACACACACACACACACACACACACATATATATATATATATGTATACCCAAACAAAGAATGTTACAAGTGTACAGTATCAGATAAATACACAGCAAATCATACATACATGTTTCCAAATACAATATTATAATGTTACAAATCAACATTCCAGAACATGCATTCTTCAACATACAGACCTTTCAAGTTAAACCACTGCAGAATACAAGTATGCAATATTATATGCACATGCATCATGTGTACACTCATCACACCAAAGCTAAGGCTATTTATAACATTATACAAAAGTAGCACTCTTTTCACATAAGCAAGTCCACAGAAGTCTAAGAACTGTCTGGACTGACATCAGTGGAAGAGAAAGTAGCACCTGTCTACCAAAGTACTTTGTGAACTCCAAAGTTATGCAGTAAAACAATACTTCCTTTTTATTATGGAGACAAGGAGAACACAGCGTGGCTCTGTTATGCAGGTCATAGGTAGGTCTTGAGGACCAGTCAGCTTGAAAACAATAAACACCATTTACCCAATAAGTGTACTATACATAGTCTTCAAATGTTTTTCCAAGTAGCAATTCGACTATACTATCAAATAGTTTTGCTGAGGTGTTATATCAGAAAATTACAGCATGTTTTGTATTTTAAGTACAAGCATACATTTTCCCAATGCCATTAGCAGAAAAAAGCAAAAATGATGACATTTACTACATGACCTTTTAAAGTACAATGTAGTTTCTTTCTTTCTTTTACCACTGTAAAGAAGTTTCTAGGAAGCGAGCTAGACATGCACTCACAATCTCTTTAACAAGGCCAAATTCCTGAACAGTATGTGAAAATGCTAACCTCTTGGATGCAGAGCTTTCATCACAAGAGAAAATCTGTGTCTGTCATCTCACAACACATCCACATACCCATGTATCAGACAAGCTGCTTTCATTAGGGCATTGCTGCAGACTTTCAGTAACATTTACTGTTTAGCATGGATTTGCACCTACATGCTTTATGGATAAAATGGCAATCCACTCAGCTCCCATTCCTCATAATGTGGCCACTAGAGATCCATACCTAGTGCCAGTCTGACTTCCAATTTTAGCTCAAGTGTTGGTTTGGTATTACAAATCTTTACTTATGACCCTGCATCAGAATAAGCATACTTTTCAAATTGCTTAAATAAGGGCAAGCTTACAGAAGTTGGTGTGATGTGCACACTTCCAGGTACATGTCAATGTACCTTACCCCGATTCAGCAATCCTCCTTACTCAGTGCTGCATAGTCCTCTAACACAGAAACATGTTACACCACAAAGGGCTGGCATTGCAGCCAAGCTGAATGCTAATGAGGCATTCTGCGGGGGTGGGGAGGGTGAAACATGCTAATGTTTTCCCCCCTGAACCACCTCCAGGAAGTCATTTACATGGCCCAGTGATTCGCTCATGTGTGTAGATCAGCACGGTCATCTCCACCACATTGCAGTACTGAATACTACCAAAAGACCAAGTTCAACCACCTAACGTAAATGTGGTGGGGGGAACCACAATATATTTCTGTAATGACACTGACATCATAATGTGGTTTGGGGGTTGGGGTGATGCACTTGACACCAAGGACTGCTATTTAAAATGCTGTAATGGCACCAACATCATGACGGGGACTGGGGGTAGGAATGTGTGCTAGACAGCATGAATTCCTTTTTAAAGTACCATAATAGCATCAATATCATAACTAGGATTAGGCAGGAATGGGGGATTTTTTTTATTTTTTTTATTTAACATTTGTTGACCGGGAAAGTCCGACTAGGTTCCACAGATCCTGTTTTCAGCAGAGGCCCGGGGAGAAATGCTCCAGAAGCATGTCTTTAGAAAGTGGGAGGAAACCGGAGTACCCGGGGGAAACTCACGCGAACGCAGGGAGAACATGCAAACTCCACAGAGAAGGCACCCCAGCCGAGAATCGAACTGGAGAACCTCTTGTTGTGAGGTGACAGCATTAACTGCTGCACCACTGCGCCGCCCATCCATTGGACACTAGGCATGACTCAAGGAGTAAACTGCCATAACTGTACCAGAGTAGTATGGCGATTGGTGGATACAGCGATACGTCAGACCACGTGTGTGTGTGTGTGTGTGTGTGTGTGTGTGTGTGTGTGTGTGTGTGTGTTCCTGTTTGTACTTGTATGTGTGGCAGTGTGACAGGGGGAATGCCACTGCCTATATGAGCAGTAAGTTACTACCACTACGTGCAGACCAGTAACGATTTGTACACAACAGTCATAAATGTGATTCACGAAACATGCATATTACCCAATAATGAGGTCTTATCTCATTGCAGATAGCATGTCTCTGAAATGCAAATAGGCATGTCATGGGAGAATGGCCTTGCTAGGCCCTTTAATGAATTCACAGGTGTACCCATTTCAGTCTGCAGGACCCCTCACACACATTCTTCTGAGCATCACCCCTGAATAATTATCACAAACCGCTTGGACCCACAGCTGCTTTCCTCACATGCTATTCGGCAGCCCACACATTTGCTCAGAATCGCACTGCAGGCCTACTGTCATAGGTTATCTTCCCTCCCCACCAAAGGTTTTACAGAAATTGCTTGTAATTTGTTTCTGTAATGGGCATTCAAAAGACAACAGAATGAAGTATTGAAGATAAAGACTAACAGCATCTCAGAAGCTTCATCCTATATCTCAGGATTGGATCCCTTCCCTTTGTACTTGGCTACTGTATGATTATATGCATTACTCTCCTTCCAAAATTACTGCACTGAAGCATTATTAAACATGGCCGCATCACTTTGTGACAAACTAATCTAATCTGGGTTTATAACAGAACTGCAACATCTGCAGGAAATTTCCCCACAGCCACACATCACTGCCTTATTCTGCAGAATCAAACCTGGGTGAATTACACACACACACACACACACACACACACACACACACACACACACACACACACACAAACACACACACACGCGCGCGCAGATTTACTACTCTTCTGTGCAGGACTAGCTTAGTCCTGCACTGAAGCTACCATTTAGGAGCAGGATGGCAATTGTTTGTGTCTTTCAGCTTTTCCCGGTTAAGGGACACCACAGTGGAACTCTGGTCCGCTAATGATTGGTAGTGGATTTTTACGTACCTGGTTACCAGCCCTGACACACAACCTTCAACGAAGGCATCCCCCATTCACATATGCCTCCACAGAGAAGACGCTCTAGCTGAGAATCGAATGGGGGAACATCTTGCTATGAGGCGACAACGCTACTGCAGCACCACTGTGCCATGCATATTAATGATGCGTGCTGCCAGAGCTCATAGGCTTACATGGAGCATGTAAGAGTGCAGGGTGTGTGTCTGAGAGTAGAGCTCTCAGAATAAACACACCCCCGCAATGTAGAACAGCAGAAAGGGAAATGCAATGAGCGAGACCGCTCACAGGTCACCGCATATCCGCACCAACAGTCCCCCTTGTGTATAACAGCAACAGAATATAGAAATAAAATAAACATCCAATTACAGCTAACCATAGGTGCGCAGGTATGTCCATCGCTTAGCTATGGTTAAATCAGCTTAAAAGGCTGAAGAGGATAACAAGGAAGATATATGCAAATGAAGCAGCAGAGCAATAGTGTAGTTGGCAGAGCATTCGCCTTATGAGCAGGCATTCCCAGTTCGAGTCCCATTGCAGCACATCCAATTTTACATGGCAAAGCACATTATGACTAATATTTTTGTTGCATAACCCACTAAATAACATATATTTATGAACTGGACTACTGCAGTAAATGCACATGTGAGGTGTCAGTGTCATAATGAATAAGGCACTAGTAAGCAGGTCTAAGCACCAATAAGCAGTAGTAAGCATATGTAAGCACTACTAAGAGAGTGTAACCCCATTTGTGTGGCGGTAAGCAATGCCTACACTGGCTAAGCAATTCTCAAGCTAACTCTCTGAAAGCAGATGTAACGGCAGGTTAGCAGTGTTTACCACTGCACAAACCCATTTACAACTGCCCAAAAGCACCTTAATCACTCTCTATCCAACGGCCCTGGTTCTGCCCATCAACAAAATAAACAACCATGCAGGTCTCAAACCCAGGACCATAGTCCCAGTAGTTATCCACCAAGCCATCACAGAAGTACAAAAGAATGAGGTAGTAGCAAACAAGTCCTCACCATAGTATAACCAAGCAGAACCTGTGAAAGGCATCAGTATACAGTCATATGTGCCATAACCCACTACATACACATAACTATGTGAACTGGAGTACAGCAGTAAGCCCAGAAGTGAGGTGTAATTGTAATAGAGTGTTGAAGTCCCTAATAAAACACAAGGACCCCACAGAGTGTACATACACATCAATCAGGGATACCAGGCATACATATAAGGTATACTGAATAATAACACAATGCCAAAAAGGCATTATAATGAAAGTCTAATGTAAGCAATGCTAAGCATTGCACAGGCCAGCTTAGGAGGTGTGAGCAATATGTAGACCAGCTAACTCATTGTGCTCAGTGATATACCCCTTTAAACAATGCCAACCTTAGGTAAGTAGGTGAGCCCATAGCTTAGCCTTTTCAAAACCGGCCAATCATGGAAAAGTGCGGGAAATCGGCCCTACTTAAACCCAAGAGGTGGGACTACATCTCATAACTGGTTGTAGCTTCCCCTTGCAGGCACTATGGCAGTAAGGAGAGAAGGAGTGCACTTCCAGGAACAGCGCTGGTGCATCCAGGAGACCAAGGTCATGGCAGGACTCCTAGTTAAAGACCATGCACAGAGACTGCTGCAGGGCCAGTACCAGGGCTCCCAATATAAGGTGGAGGCCTGGGACCATCTCACCCACAACCTCACCAGTGCCACTGGCATACCCCGAACTGGTGAGCAGGTCAGGCACCACTATGCTGACCTGAAGCGGCAGAAGGCGGACCTCTTGGAGGAGTGGCTCCAAGAGGCTAGAGCATCAGGGAATGTGCCAGACATGTGTAAGTATCACCCCAGTATGTGTGTAATAATTGCCAGCTCAGGTATATCATGGGTAGGTATGGCTAAATATTCCTCTTACATCCCCCACAGCTGCAACGGAGCAGCCCATGAACCAGGAGGCCCACATCAGCCGCCTGACGAGGTTGTGACATGAAGCAAAGCTTTCGGGTTAACCACCCTTCATCAGTACATAAAATTGAATGAATCTAAAAGCATTTAAGTAGGAACACAATTTCATCACATGATTCAGCCAGCCTAACAAATTCTTCAAACAATTAATTTTTTAAAAAAAACAGTATATAAATTCTAAAAATCCTATATGTTACCTAAACCTCTATAAATATAAGAAATAATACTATAACTTTTACATATACATATATATATATATATATATATATATATATATATATATATATATATATATCCATACACATCCATATTGCACTTAGAATATTTCATATAACTTACATAATGGATATGGGCAATAATTAATAAAACACAACAATACTGCAAATAATGTAAAAAGTGTTAAAAGTATATATGTCTCTCTCAGCCACTCAGTCAAATCTATTAGTGTATTTAGTGTAGGATGCAATAAGGTCTAAATATTTTCTCTTTGTCTTTTGATAAGAACTGGTTTCAGACTAGTCACTACATTTAATCCAGGTTGTTGTTCTGCATCTAATCTAATTATCCATTCAAGTTCTTTCAGTTCTAAAGCATTATTAATATCACCCCCTCTCAAACCAAGGTTAACCTCACGAATCACTCTAAATTTAAATGCATGCCCTTCATTTTCCTTAATATGTTTACTTAGTGCGTTTGTCATGACTTCCCTTCTAATTTCAGACTTATGTTCTATTATGCACTCTTTTAACTTTCTGATAGTCTTACCTATATAAAAACCTTTACATTTACTGCAAGTCACAAGGTAGACTATTTGACAGGTGTTACAATTAGCTAAACATTTAAATTCATATTTTTGTTTTGTTATTGGGCGTTCAAATACATTTGAAGAATCAAATATATCACCACAACATGTACAATTGTGGCATTTTTGCATTATATTTTTCTTTGAATAAGAACTCTTTTCCTCTCTTTCTTTAAAATCTTTATAACATAACTTCTGTTTGAGATTCTCCATACTCCTAAAGGAAAAACTTGGTTTCATTCCTAATAACTCTTTAATCTCCGGTGAAGCTAGCATTATCAGCCAGTTTTTTTCTATGATATTACAAACATCTATTGTATGGGCATTGAATGTAGTTACATATCTTATTATATTTCTATTATCTGACAAATTACTTGGTTGTCCATTAGATCCACCAAAAACAGGTTTATACTCATTGTTTCTTTTCATTTACTCTCATCGTATATATGTTCAATAATTTGTGATGGATAATCTAGCTTGATAATAATGCTTTAGAACTGAAAGAACTTGAATGGATAATTAGAGCAGATGCAGAACAACAACCTGGATTAAATGTAGCGACTAGTATGAAACCAGTTCTTATCAAAAGACAAAGAGAAAATATTTAGACCTTATTGCATCCTACACTAAATACACTAATAGATTTGACTGAGTGGCTGAGAGAGACATATATACTTTTAACACTTTTTACATTATTTGCAGTATTGTTGTGTTTTATTAATTATTGCCTATATCCATTATGTAAGTTATATGAAATATTCTAAGTGCAATATGGATGTGTATGGATATATATATATATATATATATATATATATATATATATATATATATATATATATATGTATGTATATGTGAAAGTTATAGTATTATTTCTTATATTTATAGAAGTTTAGGTAACATATAAGATTTTTAGAATTTATATACTGTTTTTTTTAAAAATTAATTGTTTGAAGAATTTGTTAGGCTGGCTGAATCATGTGATGAAATTGTGTTCCTACTTAAATGCTTTTAGATTCATTCAGTTTTATGTACTGATGAAGGGTGGTTAACCCAAAAGCTTTGCTTCTATTAAACCTTTTGGCGTATAAGTGTATTGGATTCTTGGAACCTGAACTTGTTGTGTTGCTATTCTCATTGAGGTTGTGACATGAGGCAGGTCAGTAATAATCATGTTTTTACTGCCATAGGAAATAAAAATAAAAGTAGTAGTAAATTAATTGCTATTATAAAACCTGTATTGTTCAAGGCAAATACTGCATCCACTAGAAAATATGGCAAGAAGAGTCTCATATTGTTTGTATATCAATAAAAGTGTAATATCCTGACAAAACAGGTCTAACTGCTGGACTGCATGTGTATATTCTGGTATCATATGGTAATGCAGATTTGCAATCGTAAAATAGTACTGTTGTATTAAGCACTGTTACCCACACCACGCACCATAAATTGAATGTGTAGGAATGCCTGTATATGACAGGTGTAATCCCCAGAGGCCATTTAGTACAACTGAGAGAAACATAAGACAGTAAACAGGGAAAATGCAGACAACAAAAACTGAATAGCACATGCAACTGAAATGTGAACTGTTGTTTATTTAGCACACACAGCCACAGTTCGAATCCTGCCAGTGGTAGTAGTCTGCATACAGAATCATACCCCACAACTGTATAATCATGTCCAGAATGTCTATTAAAATGGCCCATATCTATTGCCTATCAACCTGTCCCCCTGGGAAATCAGTGGGATGATCTCTGATGTATAGGCAGAAACAGGAAATACAACTGATTGACACACATCTGTGACAACAAACCTGGCACACTAGCACTCCCCAATATCTTATGTGACTAAGAAGCCATGTATGTCCCATTTACACCCCAACTTGTTAAGCTGTAGTTAGAGTGTGTACAGTAACAGAGTGAGATGTATGTGCATAATAGTAATGTGGAACCTGGTACTGTGTGTTGGAACATTCAGGTAGTGCTAATAAACATTCCTCCCACAGGTCTGTCAGATACCAACACTGTGCCCAGAAATACAAGAATGATATGCAGTTGTGCTGAATAATGAGGTATCACTGTTACCCACACTGTCCTACAACATATAACTGTCTAGGAAATCCGTATAAGAGTGTTGTTATACAAGGTCAGAATACATAAGCACATGGGGATTAATAAGACAGAAGGCAGATTGGAGATATACAGCAATATCAATATAGCAGACCCAACTGTGAGGGACAGTGTTAAGTTGCAGCAGACACAGCCATGATCTGAATCCTGGGAGTGGAATTAGACTGCATACAGATTCATACCCCACAACTGTACACATAAGGCCAGAATGTCCAGTATATGTGCCCATATCTGCTGCCTGTTCCCCTGGTAAGTCCGTGGAATGATCCCAGATGTGTAGCCAGCAAACAGGGAATACAAGTGATTGTCAATCATCATGAGAACACACCTGTCACTGTAGCAACCCCCAAAACTGTTAGGAGATTAATATTTCAAGTATGTCCTATTTACACTCCCATGTTGTCAAGCTGTGACCAGAGTGTGTACAGTAACAGAGTGAGATGTATGTGCATAATACTAATGTGTAATCTGGAACTTTGTGTGGCAACAGTCAGGTAGTGCTAACAAACATTGCTCCCACAGGTATGTTGGATACGAACACTGTGCTGAGAAATACAGACCAATATAACCTGTACCATCCACCCTGGTATTGCAGGGGATTGTGAGTGTTTCAGTTTCTCTGAATAATAAAGTATCACTGGTCACTGTTGCCCACACTGTGCTACATGACATAACTGTGTAGGAAAGCATGTATATGTGTGTGTCAGGTCACTAAAGGTGGAAGAGGGCAATAATCTAGATATTTCCAGGCACACCAGCATGTGGTCAACACATGGCCAGAGTCTGTGCAGAAAGAGTTGGATAGCATAGATTGCAAAACATCAAACCGGAATCTGGGCATATGTGTACAGTTAGTCAGTGTTAACAAACATTCCCTCCACAGGTATACCAGGTAAGAGATGTAAACAGCAGGTAAAACCGGTTCATGTATAATGATGATGACAGCCATATCACTGTCCACAATAAGGCTACAGGGTAGTGTAGTAAGACTTGTAAGGTACAGATAACAGCACTGACTAGGAAAGTAATGTGGACTACAGGAATATACTACTTGTTAATTGACATCTTTCTCCCCCCCCCCACCTTATCTCCAACAATAATCAACATAACCACCCCATCTGGTATGTACTAACTCTGATAATGTCCAGTTGTTTGATAAATATTTTAATAATTCACATGCATGTGCCGTATTGAATTATTCCAACATTGTTGGCACGGTGCCATCAACATAACTGCATGCTGTTATTATTATTATTATTATTATTATTATTATTTATTATTTACATTTGTTTACCGAGAAATTCTGACTGGATGCAGGTCCTTTTTCAGCGGATGCCCAATTCTGACTGGATGCAGGTCCTTTTTCAGCGGATGCCCAGGGAGAAAAGCTCCACATCATGTGCATGATAAATAGAGGTACAAAGTTGCAGCAGTAGTAAACAACATTACAGGTTAAAACACTTGGAAACAGGACCCTCTTCACGAAAAAGGCTAAAAACAACTTTCGTTTAATAAACTTAAAGTGCGTTCAATATCATACACTTTTCGACAAGACAATACTTGACTTCCTCAGAAGAAAAAACAGTGAAACCCTCTAATGGGCTTGGTTTTATACAAATTCATTGATTGGAAAACCATTAATTAAAAAAGTACTTGGTTTAACGAATTGAACCTGATTAACTATTTCCTGTTAATACATTGTGTAATACAATCTATAGAAAACAAATATTGTAAAAGAACTTATAAAGCACTTATAAAGCATCCAGAACAAAGAAAGAAAACACATATAATTAAAATACGTAGAATTTAAAAGTTGATATTAAAACACTCAGCGACTAATAACGACAGGCTGTTTAAAGGTACATGACCACGCAAACTCATTATTTTACACATTGTTGGAAGCTCTTAATTTTGAGGCTGAAAACCTCACAACAAGTTTGCTAATAGTGCGAAGCTCATCGAATGAGCGCATAACCATGACAAAATATTGTCTGATGGTTTTACTAAATACGAAGAGCTCTATGTTTTAAGGCTGAAAACCTCACAACAAGTTTACCAGTTGTGCAAGCTCATCTGATGAGCACAAAACCGTAACAAAGTATTGCCAAGTAGTTGTACTGAAAGTACAAATGGCCACAAAAAACTTATGCGAACCATTGCCTCTGTGGTCATTAATAACTACAAGGGTTAGAAGAAAATGTAATTGTACAAAGTTCATCCCCAAAGTTATTGTATTAATAAATAGATATTGATGGTAGAAAAAATTGATATTGATGGTAGAAAAACCAGAGGGAATACTTGTGATGGTTTAAAGAATAGTTATGATGCTATGAAAAATAAGTGGTGAGAAATAAATAAGTAATGAATAAATAATAAATAATTAATTATAATGCCATAGGAGAATAATTGTGGTGCCATAAAAAACTCCAGCAAATTGGTGCTGTTAATATTGGTGTGCTAGAAGTATAAAAATGCACCAACAATATAGATGTTGTGTAATAATAATATTGGTCATTGATGTACATATATATATATATATATATATATATATATATATATATATATATATATATATATATATATATATATATATATATATGACCCACTTTATTATACAATCTAAGGTGAATCTGAAAGGACTCACACCATGCAGCATCAATGTACTGATCTCCTAGATGCAAAAATCCAGTGTAAGTGTTGTAATATAGTTACACTTGGATATTACCAGATGTTTACCTCTGTAATTCTACATCTTAAGTAAAAAACAAGTATATTAAAGTTAACAACCAAACATTTGCAAATCACTACCTCTCTAGGTTTTTCAATCTCAGTATGCACAGGATAGAACTCATCTCATTAATACCGGGTCTCTGGTTTGCGTTTACCCTCAATTGCCAGAGTAGTTCTTTCCTTTCAAGTTTTAGTGAGTCATGACCTCCCCTTCCATCCCTAACTTGTTGGTCAATGGCTCTAAATTTGAACTCGTGTCCCGGGTTATCGTTGTTGTGCCTTGCCAGAGTGTTAGACAATCTATTACACCTAATACTATATAAATGTTCATAGATCCTCTCATTTAGCCTCCTGTCCGTCTTCCCAATATAGAAGGCCGGACATTGGCAACACTTTGCCAAGTACACCACTTGTTTGCTATTGCAATTAAATCTAAAATGTGTTTTGAACCTCAACTCCCCCATTTCAAAATTACAGCCTTCATCTATAAACTTGCAGTACTTACACATGTTACACTTAAACATTCCCTTCTTAGTTGTGTATGGCTGCCTACTACTCTCAAGAAGTTCTTTTAGGTTACTGCCCCTTTTATAAACTATCTTAGGTTTAATTGGTAGTTTATTCTGGAGTTCATCATCATGGGACAAAAAATCCCAATTTTTTAGAATGATATTATAAATAAAATGGGAGTCCAAATTGAAGGTGCAACAAAAACTGGCAATGAGACTGGCATCATCTGTTTCCCTGTCTTCATGGGGTACTATCTGGTTCTGATTAGTGTTTCCGTCGTTTAACAACGGTACATATACTTTCAAAGTTCTTTTGAGTTTGACTTCTTCCATGATCTCAAGAAGGAAGTCATGAGGGTATCCCCTCCTCAAAAAGAACTGTAGTAGCGTTTCACATTCTATTAAGAATTCCTCATCATTTGTTGTCATTCTAGCCGCCCTCACCAGCTGACCCTTTACCACTGATTTCTTTTGGTACTTTGGGTGGCAGCTAGAGAAATGTAGGAAGGAATTAGAGTATGTTTCCTTCCGATGTATCTTGGAAACCCAAATTTTCCTATTGTAGTCCTTCCTGAGATCCATGTCCAAATAGTCAATTCTATCACTATTGTATTTGAATGTGAAATAGAGGAAATCTGTTGAATTGTTAAGGTATCCCATGAATTCCTCAATTTCCATAACGGTTCCACTGAACATTACAAACATGTTGTCAAGGAACCTTGTGAAGAAAAGCAGTTTAGATTTATAACCTCCTTCGTTTAACAAAAAAGATCTCTCCCAGAATGCCATGACTAAATTCGCTATACTCCCCCCACATTGGGAACCCATGGCTATCCCAATTCTTTGGTGGTATAGATCTTTATCAAACTTTAAGTAGTTATATGAGAGGACAACATCAATCAGCTCTCCTACCAGTTGGTTTTCTTCACTTGGTGCTCCCAATAACCTTAACATTGCTGATAACCAGTCTACTGCTATGTTGTGAGGGATGGAAGAGTAGAGGTCCTTCACATCAATAGTTACTAGCAAGCAGTCAGGGTGAAACCCTAAAGTGTTGATGGAAGCTTGTACATTGATTGATTTGAAATTGTTCACTAGGAAGCTCAACTTGTTACACCTTATGGGTAAAGATTTAAACAGGAAATCTGAATTCTATGTACCTAGTGTTTTTAACCCCCCACTACACCCGACACTAGCCATTTTTGAGAGAGCAATGGAAATAGACCTGAGGAATTTGAAAAAACAAAAAACAAAAACCCAGGTATGGTCACAACATTCACAATATAACTAAGGAAGAAAGATCTGAGTTACAGTTCCTCAGGGAGGCCCCTGTCCGTTTGATGAAGCCAGATAAGGGGGGTGGCATCACCATCATGTCTAGTGATGATTATACCACTAGAATGTATCAGATTCTTAACAGTGATGCCTACTCAAAAACATCTATCAGTGAGATGAACACAGCTCACCATAGGGTTAGGAGTTTCATAGAGGAATTGTATATTGAGGCACACATTGACAGGGAAACTTACAGTTATATGCAGCAATTAACACCAAGAACCCCCATACTGTTTGGAATTCCTAAAATTCACAAAAATATCAACAATCCACCAATGAGACCTTTGGTGGACGGGAGGAACAGTATCACGTACACCTGTGCCAAGGTATTGGACAGGATTTTACAAAAATACGTGATAAAGGAAAGGCAAATCACTAAAGACTCATGGTCATTTTTTAAGTTCCATCAACACTTTAGGGTTTCACCCTGACTGCTTGCTAGTAACTATTGATGTGAAGGACCTCTACTCTTCCATCCCTCACAACATAGCAGTAGACTGGGTATCAGCAATGTTAAGGTTATTGGGAGCACCAAGTGAAGAAAACCAACTGGTAGGAGAGCTGATTGATGTTGTCCTCTCATATAACTACTTAAAGTTTGATAAAGATCTATACCACCAAAGAATTGGGATAGCCATGGGTTCCCCATGTGGGGGGAGTATAGCGAATTTAGTCATGGCATTCTGGGAGAGATCTTTTTTGTTAAACGAAGGAGGTTATAAATCTAAACTGCTTTTCTACACAAGGTTCCTTGACGACATGTTTGTAATGTTCAGTGGAACCGTTATGGAAATTGAGGAATTCATGGGATACCTTAACAATTCGACAGATTTCCTCTCTTTCACATTCAAATACAATAGTGATAGAATTGACTATTTGGACGTGGATCTCAGGAAGGACTACAATAGGAAAATTTGGGTTTCCAAGATACATCGGAAGGAAACATACTCTAATTCCTTCCTACATTTCTCTAGCTGCCACCCAAAGTACCAAAAGAAATCAGTGGTAAAGGGTCAGCTGGTGAGGGCGGCTAGAATGACAACAAATGATGAGGAATTCTTAATAGAATGTGAAATGCTACTACAGTTCTTTTTGAGGAGGGGATACCCTCATGACTTCCTTCTTGAGATCATGGAAGAAGTCAAACTCAAAAGAACTTTGAAAGTATATGTACCGTTGTTAAACGACGGAAACACTAATCAGAACCAGATAGTACCCCATGAAGACAGGGAAACAGATGATGCCAGTCTCATTGCCAGTTTTTGTTGCACCTTCAATTTGGACTCCCATTTTATTTATAATATCATTCTAAAAAATTGGGATTTTTTGTCCCAAGATGATGAACTCCAGAATAAACTACCAATTAAACCTAAGATAGTTTATAAAAGGGGCAGTAACCTAAAAGAACTTCTTGAGAGTAGTAGGCAGCCATACACAACTAAGAAGGGAATGTTTAAGTGTAACATGTGTAAGTACTGCAAGTTTATAGATGAAGGCTGTAATTTTGAAATGGGGGAGTTGAGGTTCAAAACACATTTTAGATTTAATTGCAATAGCAAACAAGTGGTGTACTTGGCAAAGTGTTGCCAATGTCCGGCCTTCTATATTGGGAAGACGGACAGGAGGCTAAATGAGAGGATCTATGAACATTTATATAGTATTAGGTGTAATAGATTGTCTAACACTCTGGCAAGGCACAACAACGATAACCCGGGACACAAGTTCAAATTTAGAGCCATTGACCAACAAGTTAGGGATGGAAGGGGAGGTCATGACTCACTAAAACTTGAAAGGAAAGAACTACTCTGGCAATTGAGGGTAAACGCAAACCAGAGACCCGGTATTAATGAGATGAGTTCTATCCTGTGCATACTGAGATTGAAAAACCTAGAGAGGTAGTGATTTGCAAATGTTTGGTTGTTAACTTTAATATACTTGTTTTTTACTTAAGATGTAGAATTACAGAGGTAAACATCTGGTAATATCCAAGTGTAACTATATTACAACACTTACACTGGATTTTTGCATCTAGGAGATCAGTACATTGATGCTGCATGGTGTGAGTCCTTTCAGATTCACCTTAGATTGTATAATAAAGTGGGTCATATATATATATATATATATATATATATATATATATATATATATATATATATATATATATACATCAATGACCAATATTATTATTACACAACATCTATATTGTTGGTGCATTTTTATACTTCTAGCACACCAATAGTAACAGCACCAATTTACTGGGGTTTTTTATGGCACCACAATTATTCTCCTATGGCATTATAATTAATTATTTATTATTTATTCATTACTTATTTATTTCTCACCACTTATTTTTCATAGCATCATAACTATTCTTTAAATCATCACAAGTATTCCCTCTGGTTTTTCTACCATCAATATCAATTTTTTCTACCATCAATATCAATTTATTAATACAATAACTTCGGGGATGAACTTTGTACAATTACATTTTCTTCTAACCCTTGTAGTTATTAATGACCACAGAGGCAATGGTTCGCATAAGTTTTTTGTGGCCATTTGTACTTTCAGTACAACTACTTGGCAATACTTTGTTACGGTTTTGTGCTCATCAGATGAACTTGCACAACTGGTAAACTTGTTGTGAGGTTTTCAGCCTTAAAACATAGAGCTCTTCGTATTTAGTAAAACCATCAGACAATATTTTGTTATGGTTATGTGCTCATTCGATGAGCTTCGCACTATTAGCAAACTTGTTGTGAGGTTTTCAGCCTCAAAATTAAGAGCTTCCAACAATGTGTAAAATAATGTGTTTGCGTGGTCATGTACCTTTAAACAGCCTGTCGTTATTAGTCGCTGAGTGTTTTAATATCAACTTTTAAATTCTACGTATTTTAATTATATGTGTTTTCTTTCTTTGTTCTGGATGCTTTATAAGTTCTTTATAAGTTCTTTTACAATATTTGTTTACTATAGATTGTATTACACAATGTATTAACAGGAAATAGTTAATCAGGTTCAATTCGTTAAACCAAGTACTTTTTTAATTAATGGTTTTCCAATCAATTAATTTGTATAAAACCAAGCCCATTAGAGGGTTTCACTGTTTTGTCTTCTGAGGAAGTCAAGTATTGTCTTGTCGAAAAGTGTATGATATTGAACGCACTTTAAGTTTATTAAACGAAAGTTGTTTTTGGCCTTTTTCATGAAGAGGGTCCTGTTTCCAAGTGTTTTAACATTACAGGTTGTTGGCTTTAATACAATAACAAGATATTGAATATCAACAGTATATATAGTAAGTGTTGCAAGTTGCATTACCACTGTGGTCCCATACTTGCATGTGTTTTGTTTGCTATGCAACTGTTCCCTATCTGGGTTAATGGGAATATCTATGCATGCTGTTATACCAAACCCTGAAATGTGTTGACTATTACTAACCCATATATGATGATGAAATCTAAACACTATAGCACACTTGGGAAGGCCGGCCCCAGTGGACCCACCTGTCCCACCTCAACTGGCTGTGGCACCAGGCACCAGCATGTCTGGGGCCCAACCCCGGACATCCTGTCCATTGGTCCTGCACCACCTTTGGGTGGAACCACCTCAGGGGATGGGGCTCACCCCCCTGGAAGTGGGCATGGACAGGCAACTGTCACCCATCGCCAGGTCGGGTTGTGGTGCGTAGAGCGATCAACGAGCAGTTCGGTGATCTTCTATGCCAGCTCGAGGGCATTTGTCACGATTAGAGAGTCAGCCTGGCTCTGAGGCTCAGCCACCTTCGGGGCTGTGAAGGTGCAGTTGTGACTGTCCATGGGTGGGGACCTCAGTCACCACTATGGGGCTTGTGGGTTTCCCATATCTGAATACCCCTCCCCATCAAGGTGTTTACCCCCTACGTGTGTCATATACTGCCCCTGTATGCATCTTGTGTGTCTTGTCTGTTAACCTACATAACCTACCTCCCCAAATATACCTACCACCTCTCACCAACATCCCACTCTCACCTAAAAAAAAATGGCAATGTGTTCCCACAAAAATATCTCACCCCGTACATAGCTGTCCATTTCACACACATGTCCAGTGGACACATGTAATCTGGTCAAACTGGCATCACGACTTATTATTGTTGTCCTCACCCCTCTCCCAGGGGTTTGAGTGCCCAAATCTACCTCCAGATTCAGTGTATATGCACAGCTGTTGCTGTATAAGAAATGGGCAGCTATGGACCTTAAATACACCCTTCCTGTACATCCCTAGCTGTTTTCCCTACTGTCTTTCCCTCTTTGTGCCCCTTTTTAACCACTTTCCTATCAACCCTTTTTTCTTTTCTTTTAAAGAAATTAGCGCTGGGTAAGTGGAAGTAAGCACTTTTAAGCAGCAGTAAGCGGGTCTAAGCCTGTTTGTGCGGGGGTAAGCACTGCCTACACAGATTAAGCAATTTAGAAGATAATTGAGTATAAGAAAAGTACAGTTTTGTACCTACCATAAATGTAGATATTCAAGTGTTCACCCTGCTGCAGTCATCACACTTGGGTTATCCTGCCATCAGGCGGTCTTGCAGTCGGCCCGGATTCCAAAGTCTTGGTCCGCCGTCGGTTGCTGTCGCTTCTTCCCCGATGTCAGTGCCCCAGGGGTATATAAGAGGCATCCAACGCCATTTCCTTCAGTTCTTCTTGCCCCAGATGTCAGGTGCCCCCAATAGGTAGGCAAAATATATATATATATATATATATATATATATATATATATATATATATATATATATACATATAGCTAGATAAAAATAAAACAAAACCCTTAGGCACAAGCAAATACACCACAGAGGTAGTATAGGATGGAGTGGTAGAGATAAGTTCAGCTAGTTCAGAGGGGATGGAGGGAGGGTAACCTGGACTGCAGCAGGGTGAACACTCGAACATCTACATTTATGGTAGGTACAAAACTGTACTATGTTCATCGTGTTACCCTGCTGCAGTCATCACACTTGGGTTGAATCCCAAAGCTAAGGATGGGAGGTGGAGTCAAACAGGGTTAGAAGAAGCTAGTAGGCCCTGCAAAACTGCAGTGGCAAAACCAGCTCTAGTCTTAGAATATAGGGGTAAGTGGTAGTGTTTGGTGAAGGTGTGCACTGAACTCCAAGTTGTAGCTTCCAGAATATCCTTGGTTGGCACTCCCCTGAGAAAGGCTGCTGATGTAGCTGTAGCCCTGGTGGAGTGGGACCTAATGTTAGCAGGTACCGGTTTCCCATGATGTGTGTAGCAGAAATGTATGCAATGCCCTATCCATTTAGAAATGCTCTGTTTTGAGATAGCTTTTCCTTGTGATCCTGTAGCATAGGCTACAAAGAGCTGGTCAGTTTTTCTAAAGCCTTAGTTTTATCCAAGTAGTAACGTAATTGCCTGTGAATGTCCAAAGAGTGCAGGAGTCTTTCTCCTTTGGTCTGGGGATTTGGGAAAAAGGTGGGCAAATGAATGGTTTGGTTTAGGGCCACACTGGATACCACCTTTGGCATAAAGGAAGAGTTAGTTCATAGAGAGACTCTGTCTTGATGAAAAAAGAGGAAAGGTTCCACTGCCATTACTGCCTGTAGCTCCGAGACTCTTCTAGCTGAGGTTATTGCTAGTAGCAGGGCAGTTTTCCATGAAAGAAATTTTAAATCAGCTGAAAAAGCTGGTTCAAAGGGCGGCAGTGTAAGCTTTTCCAGAACAAAGTTGAGATCCCAAGTAGGTGTTGGTGCTCTCCTTGGCAGTCTTATGTTCTTAGCCCCTCTGAGGTACTGTCTTAGGAGTGGATGTGAAAATAAAGGAGGATACCATGTTGTAATGAGCTGAAATTGCTGAGGCGTGGATCTTAATAGATGAAAAGGAAAGTCCTTTGTGCAACATCTCAGTTAAATATTGTAGAATCTGAGGAATGTTTGGATCAAGCGGATTTTGGCCTTTAGCCTGGTTCCAGGTGCAAAATCTTTTTCATTTGTCTGAATAGGTTTTCATGGTGCTGGGCCTCCTGGCCTCCAGAATGACATCCATAACAGCTTTGGATAGAAGTGTTGGCTGGTTGTTTAGGTAATTTGCCATGCAGCCAGGTTTAAAGTCTTGAGCTGGCTGTGTAGAATCTGATTGTCTCACTGGGTGAGCAGGCAAGGAATTTGTGGCAAAATCCATGGTGGGCCGTGGGCCATATTCCCTAAAATTGGATACCAATGCTGGCGTGGCCAGTCTGGTGCAATGAGTATCATTTGTGGCCTCTCTAATCTGACTTTCAGTAGTACCTTTGCTAGAAGAGGCAGTGGAGGGAAGGCATACACTGTTAATGTTTTCCAACTGAATGAGAGGGTGTCCACTTTCCAAGCTAGTGGATGTAATATCCTTGTGCAAAATTTTTGAAGTTGGTAGTTGTGGGGGCTTGCAAACAGATCTATGTCTGGGCGTCCCCATTTTTGAGCTATCATTGAAAATATTTGTGGATCTAGTTTCCATTCATGTGGATCCATGATGTTTCTGCTTAGGTCGTCTGCCAATGTGTTTTTCTTTCCTGGCAGGAATTGTGCTTGTAAGTGAACCTGGTAAGGCAGTGCAGTGTTCCACAAGGTCATTGCTTGCCTGCATAGAGGGTAGGAATGTGTGCCCCCTTGCTTGTTTATGTACCACATTACTGTTCTTTATTATTAGTTGTCCTGGGTGTAAAAGGTCCTTGAAAGCTGTTAGGGCATTCTGTACTGCTAGCATTTTTTTTTTATTGATATGCAGATGCCTCTGATCTGTAGTCCATTTGCCCTGAATGCACTGTCCTGCCATGTGTGCTCCCCAGGCATAGTCTGATGCATCTAATGTCATAGTTTGCCTGGCTGTGGGTAAGGTGAAAGGCTGACCCTTGTTGAGGTGACATGCCTGTGCCCACCATAGAAACTCCTGCTGAAGACAGGGAATGAGTGGTATCATTGTTTCCAAGCTGTGGCTGTGCTGAGTCTATACACTTTTCAGGTACCATTGTAATTTCCTCATATGCAGTTTTGCAAATGGTATTAGTAGTATGCAAGATGCCATGAATCCCAAGGCCTGCAGAATTTTTCTTGCAGGGAGTTGGGTCTTTGTTGCCATTATTTTGAAATATTGAGTCAGCTGTTGTTGCTTGTCTGGCATGAGATAAGCCATCTGGGCCATTATATTCAAGCTGGCATCCAAGAATATTATGTTTTGTGAGGGCACTAGTTTTGATTTCTTTTCATTTACTGTGTACCCTAGGCAACGTAGAAGGTGTTTGACAAATGCCAGATGCTTTAAAAGAATGTCCTTGCTTTCTGCTTGAATAAGGCAGTCATTCAGGTATGGGTATATTTGAATTCCTCTTTGTCTGCAGTATGCAATTACTGGTGCCAGGCATTTTGTGAAGACCCTGGGCACAGTAGATAAGCCAAAGGGCAGTGCAGAGAATTGATAATGTGTTGAACCTGCAATGAAGCAGAGGTATCTTCTGCAATTTTGTCTGATAGGGACATGCACGTATGCCTCCTTGTGGTCCAAAGTTACTAGCCAAGCATTCCTGCCCAGCATGGGAAGAAGCTGCTGTAGTGTTAGCATCTTGAATTTTGGGACTTGCAGACAGGTGTTCAGAATTGAAAGATCTAGAATGGGTCTCCATGCTTTGTCCTTTCTTGGGACTAGGAAGAGTCTTGAGTAAAATCCTTGTCCTTGCTCCTGTGTAGGTACCTGTTGAATGGCTCTCATGTCTATGAGAGTTGTAATTTGTTTTTGTGCCTCTGCCCATTGATTTGGTGGCAGGTTTGGCATTCCTTTTATCCTTGGTAAGGTATGAAAGTGGAATCTGTATCCTTGAGAGACAATGTTTAGAACCCTTTTTTGTTTTGTGATGATGTGCCAGTTGTCTGCAAAAAATGCTAATTTTCCTCCCAAGGGAGCTGCCAGGAGAGATTTGCTTAGTAGTTTGAGGGTTGAGTCATTGTGTTTGTCTTCTGCTAGCTTGAGGCCTGTCTTCTCCTCCTTTCTGGGTAGCAGTATCCCATTGGCGAGGTTTGTAAGGGCCTTGTGACTGACCTCTGCCCCTTGGGCATCTGTATTTGCCCCTCGGTGATCTGTCAGAAGCTGGAAATGATCATTTTTTTGTTAGCCAATTTCTGCTGAAATGAGGGGGTTGTACCTGCAAAAAATCCTTGACCGTTTGCATAGACTTTGCCTTATCCTCCATTTTCTTTAAAACCTCTTCTGCTTTGACACCAAATAATACATCCTGCTGTAAAGGTGCATCCAATAATTTTGCTTTTGACATGATCAGGAAGGGTTTGTTCTTTTAATCAAGCATGTCTACATATGACAGAGCCAGTAACAGCTGCTCTACAGGAAGCTTCCAATGAATCAAATCCGAATTGTAAGGTATGTGTGCCCACCTGTTCAGCTGCATGCAACAGATCCTGCATTTCCTTGAATTCAGACTGTTCAGAATGTGTGCTTATTTTTTGTTTTAACTGAGACATTAGGAATTGCTGATATTTCAACATGTGAAACTGACAATTTAATGCTCTCATAACCAGAGTTGCTGAGGTGTATATTTTCTTTCCTCATCTATCTAGGGGTCTGGAATCCCTTTCAGAGGGCGCAGGATTTTTAGCCATAGAAGCTTTAGCTCCCTTAGGACCCTGGGAAATTGTTTCTGGGTCAGCTACAGGGCTTTTATAAAGGAATTTGTGTGAGTCAGGTACTCTGTAGTATCTGTCTGGTTTGGCTGGAGCAGGAGGTAGAGAGTCTGGATTTAAACTAGACTCCAAGTAAACATCATCCACAATATCTAAAACAGGAGGGATAGCAAGAGGTCTGTGCTGGGGTAGTAAAAGGAACTCTCAAAGCCTTTTCTTAGAATCAGAGTAGTCCTGGCCTTCCCAGTGGAAATGTTCCCTCATGGTATGTAAAGTTTCCCCAAAGGAGTAGTCTTCAGGGGGAGATGCTGAGGGAATAGAGTCTTCAGCATCAGAGTCTTCATAAGATGGAAAATTGTAATCCTGTTCCTTAGAAGAATCTGAGGAGAGTGAAACCTGATCAGAGGAAGCATAATCCTCCTCTTGTCTTGGTCTTTTATCAGGAGGGGGATGGGAACCCCTGATTAGGGTAATCAAATTTTCAGCCATCTTAAGCATCTGTTTCTTAGGCATGGGGCCTTGAACTGTAGACTGATGTACAGTTTTATTAGGTTTTAAAGGAGTTTTAAGCTTAGCATAAGATTTAATGATGAGTGTAGTCGGTCTGAAGACACCTTCTGCAACCAAAGGTGTTTCCACTGCACCGGGGTCTACTTCTGCTCTGGTGTCGGAAGATGGCTGTGTTGGCCTAGTAGGCTATGTTTGGGAATCCACAGCTGTCTGGGTTTCCAGTTCTGCGGTCGTCAGGGGCTGCGTAGGCGCCTCACTGAAAACCGGCGACAGGCCTAGCTGAGGCCTCGGAGTCTGGCTTGTTCCTAGGCTGCCTGTCCTTATCCTTGCGTTTTTTATGAATGGCGGTCGTCGGCTGCTCCGACGGCATGATATAATTAAATTTCCTACCAAAGTAATGTTGTGCGAAGTCAAAACGGTGTTTGATAGTTCGTTTATTAAACCTAGCACAAAACCGACAACCTGTGACGTCGTGGTCTGGACCTAGGCAAGGAATACAATAGGAATGGAAGTCCTTATGAGGTATTTGCTTCCCACAAGAAATGCAATTGTTAACTTTTTCTGACATCGGACTGAGGCAAGAAAATGTTCCCCAATGGGGTACTTAGCTTTATTAAAGACTTCGGACTGAAATTCCAATCGAAAACCTCAGGTGTCGGCCGACCGGCACTTGCGAACTGCTTCTGCTTCGGTCACCGCGTGGCAAGAAAGACTGAAGAAAATGGCGTTGGATGCCTCTTATATACCCCTGGTGCAATGACATTAGGGAAGAAGTGTCAGCAACCGATGCCGGACCAAGACTTTGGAATTCGGGCCGACTGCGGGACCGCCTGACGGCAGGACAACCCAAGTGTGATGACTGCAGCAGGGTAACACGATGAACATCTGTAACCGCAAGTTAGCAGTGCTTACCTCCGCAGAAACCAGCGCAAACCTGCTTACAACTGTTTTAAAGTGCCTCAGTCACTTTGTATCCAATGGCCTGTGTTCTGCCCAGCAACAAAATAAACAGCCTCTGCAAGGCTCGTACCCTGGACCCTGCACAACATAGACAAAGTGATTTATCACTAAGCCATGCCAGATATACATAAATCTGATATTTTCAGAAACATATCATCCAGCCCAGTCATGCAACAGTACAGAGAATGTATACCAACATTTAGATGTATGTGTATGTGTAAATATATTAATATCTAAACAGATACAGCATATCTATATATGTAGATAAATATATCTATATATATATATATATATATATATATATATATATATATATATATATATATATATATATATATATATATATATATATATATAAACATATATGAACATATATACATGCAGATGCCTACATTGACACATATATATGTCTACATCTATATGCCTACATATACACAGCAAGTTACATATATGTATGCAGATATATATCTATGTAGGTATATACAAACATAGTTATATATATATATATATATATATATATATCTATATAGGTATATATGGCCATACATCTGTAGATAGCAATGGTAGATTAACAAAAACATATATGCCCACATGCACTGTTAATAGGGTTGAGAGGCCCCAAACAATATACATCTTGTACAAATAGGCAATCCCCCCTTCCACAGCCAAACACATCCACCCTGCAATACACTACCGAGTGTTACAGATCCCATAACCAGGACCTGACACAACATGGGCACAAGATGTTAACAGTACTATATCCCACCTGTATGATGTCAGGCTGGTACTGGTAACATAACATGCAGTACAGTCTGCCTCCCATAGGAAATGTAAAATGTGGAAGCTATCAACATCCCCAGGATACATATACACAGACATATATGCAGATACAGATATACATATATATATATATATATATATATATATATATATATATATATATATACATATATACAGATATACATGTGACTACACATACACATGCAGAGATATGTACAGTAAGATACATATCTAGAAGGTGCACACAATATGGAACACCCACTATGCCTACAGTTAACACCCTAACAACTGGACACTGGATGAGCCACCCATACAAATGGCAGTCGTTGCCTGTAACATATACCCACAGAGAGGCCATAGGATAAAACACCACACACAGGTTTGCAGAAATGGAATACCTTTATTTGTGTACTATTACACATGTATATGCCATGTCACATAGCTGTTCAGACACTGACATCCATATCAACAGAGTAATGCAACTGTGAAACAGTTATAATACAGTAGTCTGGAAAGGTCCACAACTGTTGCTGTCCAGGTCAAGCCCTCCAAATCATACAATAGTGAAGACAGACAGGGCCACAGGATACCACACAATCAACAGTAAGTGATGCAGGTGTACAGTCCAGCAGCCTCTATATACACTCTGTACACAATCACTAGCTGGTAAAGACTTCATTTGATCAAATGGGATGTAACTGTTACATAACAAGGCATAACTGATACCATCACAGGCACACTGGCAAACAGAACAGTCTGTATAGCAGGAGGCAGTAGGCCTGCAGTAACCCACTTTATGTAAGTAATGTCAAGATAGGTGAAATGTACGGTACTGTACATCCAGATACCTCAAGGCAGCTCAGCTCTGATACCCCCACATTTTGTAATAGCCTAGGCTATGTATGGTGCATCCCCCCAGACTCAATAATACAGGGTATTATACCACTATTACATACACTGGCCTCTGGAAAGCATATGGGCACACTTATATTGTGTAGGTGAAGCCCACACATATATGGCTTCAGCCCCACCGTATGTGTGGGAGATACAACAGCACTGGACTGCTGGCAGGAATAGCAGCGTGATATACGTATATGTGCATATGAATTACTATCTGTATATGTGTAGACATATAATGCTCTGTATATGTATATATCTGGGTGTGTATATGCATATCTATGTACATATACACACCCATGTACATATCGACATATATAGATGGGTGTGTATATGTACATAGATATATATGCATATCTATGTACATATACACACCCATCTATATCTGTCAGCATGTACATGTGTAATTATCTATATAGATATCTGGATAATCATATGTACACATATATTCACCATATGTCCTAAACATGGGGTGTAGCCTTTCCTCAGCCCTTATAGTCCAAACTTCGTAGTGCAAGGGGATGTCAGGTATGTATAGCGGGTATATTAGTAGACTATTGCTACTGTAACAGGGATTATCTTCACAGACATGGTGTGTGCGGGAGGTCACATCTGCTTTTGACATGTGAGCCATCGGCTACTGACAGACATCCTAAGGACATCATAGTACAGTACCGCTGCAAGCATGTAATGATCCTGTGGACTACAGCAGAGATATTGGCCAATAGATGTGGACATTCTGACAAACTCTGTACAGTCCAAAGGTATACACAGAACCCCTTAGTGCAGAACATGTGAACCAAGCCTGACAATATGGATTTTAACTGCCATGTAGATGGGTATAACACATAATGACTGGTATACATTCACCCCCATAGATTATGCATTCACACACCCCTGTCTGTCCTGACACATAATAACTGCTGGTACAGAGGTGCCATGGCCACATACTACCCACTAGATATTGACATACATATGTACAGCATCCCACCGCTCTGTCTGACATACATGACTGTTAAGGGAGGTCTGGCAGCAGTACATCTGGCAAGTATCTGGACATGACATCTCACTGGGTAAGTACACTAAGCTGCTAGGCATGTAACAAAGCACTGTGCAGGCTACAGGCAGACTGGCTCAACACTGGCCTACATGGGGGAATGCACATGCACCGGCATATATAGCAGGCTCTACAGGCATGTTACAGCACAGGGAAGATACACTTGTGTGAAATTGCATAACCACAACCAATGTGAACACAGCCACATATGGTAAGCTAGCATAATATTACAGTATATGGACTATCTGTCCAACACCATCCACATATATGCCACTCACACACTAACCCTACATATACTGGGCCACTACACAGTGTGGCCTGATGCCTGTCTGTGGTATGGGGCTTGTGTGTGTATGGCCCTACAAACATGTAAGCCAATACAGTAACATACAGTGGAGCAGCATGCAGCATCAGATAGGATGGGACCTAGAATGACAACATCTACCACAGTCTGTACACAGGCCAAGGCACATATTAACAATACACACACTGTCAACATTCACCATAAGTACACAGACCTCAGTACAGTACAAACAACCACAGAATGTCCAGGTTTCCAGGTTATGTCATCAAATATAAGCCCTGCTGTTCATAACATGTGTAGCAGTCTGATATCTCACTAGCTTGTTATCAGATATGATGACACTAATTATGGTCTACAGCACATATACACCTCTTAATGCATGACATATGTACAAAGAGTGACAAAGTTGTGGCTGGGAGCACATACATAGGGCCAATATTGACATGTTGCTGTGATAACATCAAGCATTTACTGTTGTAACAGGGTTTATCACAACATATGTCCTATGAGGGATATGAAGTCAGTAACTGTCACGGCTTTCACCATCTACCGACTGGAGTCAACCGACACTACCTTTTGCAGTTCACAGATACATGCTCTGTGGGTAACACATGAAACCAAAGGCAACACACACACTACTCAGTCTGCAGATGACCCTACAGATGGGGAGTCATCATAAATATAAAACTGACATGGCAGGTATTAATACATGTATCCGCACACACCATGTTAAACCAACATTGCTCCAAATGCAGTATAGCAGCACTTACAGTCTGTAGTCAGGTCAAGCACATCCTCCTCCTGTGTGTTGGCCTGTTTCTACAGCGTATAATGTCAGAGGTAAATCCCCAATCCATCTGAGATGCTGTTTGCCTAACAACAGATCGAGTTCCTGCTCACAGCGAATGAAAAGGCCCAACACCAACATGATGTTCCTAGATACTGGAGTGTGTTTCCATGCAATTGGCTATGGGAATGTTACCACAGCTGTTTCACATGCAGTCAGCTAGTGGAGGGCTGCAATTCATGCAGAGGCCATCAGCTGATCATGAGCATTACCTAAAATACACATGCTGCTGCCTAAGCAAAGGAGGTGTAGGTCTCCACATCCACCAGTGAGGGAGTGAGAGAGGCAGACAGAGGCAAAGACAAGTCAGGGAGAGGTGGGAAAGTAAAACTTAAGCATGTTTGTATAACACACCTACTAGCACAGGGTATCAAACCCCTGATGACTATGTAGTGCTATCACAGCTCTATGCATTTACTGGATGTGCCATATAGGTTACTTGTGGAGCCCTCAGAACATATATGTGATGGTGAGTGACATCTGCAACAGGGATATAGTAACTATACAGTAGGTGAAGTACAAGTGCCTGTCCGCATGAACAGGTGCCAGAGTCAACACAGCTACACTCTCAGAGGGATGCACACACATTGCACACTTGGCAGGGCCAGGATTACAACTCATCAGTAGTCAGATTGTCACAACACATTACTATACAGGTATCACATGCACCACACGGTTCATACGGAGGTTATATGGGCAAAGGGTATGTGGAGGTGTCTGACATCAGAAAGCATGCTTCAGTATGCCGATGGGGGTTGTAGTGAGTGTGGATGTGATCATACGCATCTTACAACACACACACAAACACACATGGTGCCAGTACTGAGATGCATGGGTGCATTTCTGTATGGGTGTGTGGTGGTCGACTGTGCCAGACAGCTATATAAGGTTTAGTGATGGGTATACCTTGGCATCAGGCCACATGACAATGGTCTGAATTGCGACTCAAGGCTGTAGTTTCTGCATTTGCCCACACAGGTGGGTATTGTATCCCCCATCCAGTCACCTGGGTGAATATTGTGTGTGGCCAATGCTGTGCATCGCTTGTCATGTATGTGTTCCATAGTCCATGACATGGGTGGTGTCTGGGATGTGCAAACCTCCCACATGTATGTACAGTGACATGTGGAACTGTACCTGGGGTGTACACAGATTATCATCAGATGTGCCAGTCTTGGCCATCTGTGGCGGGAACTGGTAATAGACAGCAGATTTACATTGATAGCATGCTAACGGCATTCCCTGGTGTCAGTGGCATCTGTTCATACAGGGCATGTTTTCAGGCATGGTATGTCCTTTGTGGGTCACATGTGTTGGCACCACACATGTTGCAGGTGTCCAGTGGGGAATATGGAAAAGGTGCACTGTCTGCATATATGTGCCTATTGGACAGATGGACCAGGGTGCCATGCCCTCTGAAGCCCACTGCAATCACTTCACAGTTACTATCAGTGGCCAATATAAAAATGGGTTGAGAGTGTGCTCTGGGTAATACTGGGTTGCTAACTGTGATTGCCTGGCCTTGATGTCACAAATATGGGTATGGAGTTGCAACTCAACCTCTCGGCTATTTCACATCTGTTATCCCTGTATGGTGAACATTGTGATATATAGTAGGGCTACCATATAAGAAATTTGCAAAACCCGCTCCACATTGGGCCCAGGTGTCACACACTCACACCCACCTCCACACAGGATACGCGTTACAAACACACACACACACATACACCTGTCATATCTGGGAGTAGAACCCCTACCTTACTAGTTTATTACACTACAGCACTACACAGTTATCGTATGCGCCATGGAGATTACTGGAATACTCCTTCCCCAAAGGTGTAAATCACATTGGATGACATCAGCAGGATTGCTAAAGTAGGACATTTGAATTGTAGTGAGTGTGTGGCTAGGCTAAAATACATTGCTCCCTACACAGACAGTGACACACACACACACACACACACACACACACACACACACACACACACACACACACACACACAAAACATCCACAACCGACATGTGTGGGTATAGCAACCCTAACAGAGGTCTATATCACACTACAGCATGGAGCTGTAATAGGATGCACCACGGAGATTACTGGAGAACTCCTTCCCCAAAGGTGTATTTCACAATGAATGGCATCAGCTGGATTGCCAAAGTAGGGCATGTGGAATGTACTGAGTGTGACTAGCCTAAAATGCATTGCTCCCTACACAGACATTGAAACACACACAAAACATCCAGAACTGCCATATGTCAGAATAGAACCCTACCATAGTTCTATATCACACTACAGCAGTACGCAGTTATGGCATGTGCTACGGTTATTACTGAGCTAAACCTTCACAGAAGTGTACTTCTAGGTGGATGACATCAACAGCCTTGCCAAAATCGAGCATTTGAATTGTAGGGAGTGTGACTACCCTAGAAAGCATTGCTCTCTACACAGACAGACACACACACAAACACACACACACTTGCCAGGTCTGCGATTAGAACACCTACCTAACTAATTTATCACACTACAGCAGTACACAGTTACATGATGTACTGTGGAGATTACTGAGCTACAACTTTCACAGAGGTGTACTTCTAGGTGGGTAGCATCAGCAGTCTTGCCAAAGATGAGTATTTGAATTGTGGGGAGTGTGACTACTCTAAAATCTTCACAGGATTGGGGGGGCACACCTGACTGTCACTACATTTCTATGTAGGATGGGGTGGGGCACACCTGACTACTTCTACATTTCTACACAGGCTTTGGCAGGCTGTTACTACATTGCTCTCTATACAGACAGACTCAGACAGACACACACACACACACACACACATACACACAAACACTTGACAGATCTGGGATTAGAGCACCTACCTAACTAATTTAGCACACTACAGAAGTACGCAGTTATAGAATGCGCTACGGAGATTACTGGGATACAACCCTCACAGAGGTGTATTTCTAGGTGGATGACATCAGCAGCCTTGCCAAAGTTGAGCATTTGATTGTGGGTAGTGTGACTACGCTAAAAAGCCTTGCTCTCTACACAGACAGAGTCAGACAGACACACACACAAACACTTGCCAGATCTGGGATTAGAACACCTACCTAACTAATTTATCACACTACAGAAGTATGCAGTTACAGGGTACGCTAAGGAGATTACTAGGCTACAACCTTCACAGAGGTGTATTTCTAGGTGGATGACATCATCAGCCTTACCAAAGTAGCATTTCAATTGTAGGGAGTGTGACTAACATAAAAAGCATTACTCTCTACAGACACACACACACACACACACACACACACACACACACACACACACACACACACGCACACACACAAACTTGCCAAGTCTGGGATTAGAACTCCTACTTAACTAGTTTATCACACTACAGCAGTACGCAGTTATGGGATGCACCACAGAGATTACTGGGCTACAACTCTCCCAAAGGTGTATTTCACAGTGAATGACCTGACGAGGCCTGTCATTGTAGGGCTATGGGGAGGGCAGTGTGTGTGCATGGGCCATAACCCATTCAACTAGAGGGTGACACATCACATGTGGGCAGACACAGGGCCATATTTCACGAGGTACGTGTATACAGATGCTAGATGACACCTTCCTTGTACAGTCATGTTGCTCAGTTAGCACGTGCACCACACAGTCTGTACTGCTGACAGATACTGGTGGCTAGTATCTACAGTGAGTGACATCTGAACCTCATGTGGTTGTGTCCCTTTGGCTGTGTGCTGGGTGGGACAGGCCTGGATGGCTCCTTGTCACAGTCACCCTCTTTCACACATCTTTGTACATCTACCTTTGGCTTATTATAGCATGTTGTCCTTAGATATATGTATGTATTCCTGTCCATATGCAAAGCATGTGTGGTGGAAACTGAGGAGTGTCTGCACTAACATCTCTGACTGCCAGTTATGTCTGGTCCACTGGTGTTTGCAGACAGGGGCTTCATATGTTTAAGTGTGTGAGCATGCCCAGTATGACCTTTCAGTGTGTTGTTGACTGACATTGCCTTAATTTCTCTAAGTGTGTCAGCATACCCAGTATGCCTGTCTGTATTGAATGTGTGGATCAAGTCCAGGTAGTCTGTATTGCAGTGCTGACCTATGTGTTGTACACCTACAAGTAGCATACCGTTTCTGCAGGGTGTCCGTCGATCACATGGCATTGACTGTTACTACATTTCTACATGGGATGGGGGGCACATGTGCCTATTTTTACATTTCTTCACAGGATTGGAGGGCACACCTGACTGTTACTACATTTCTACATAGGAGGGGGTAGGGCACACTTGACTATTTCTACATTTCTACACAGGCTTTGGGGGGGCACCTGACTGTTACTACATTTCTACGTAGGATGGGGGGCACACCTGACTATTTCTGCATGTCTACACAGGATTGGGGGGGCACACCTGCCTGTTACTACATGTGTACATAGGATGGGGGGGGCACGGCTGACACCTGTACACATTTGCTATGACTGTACTAGTATGTCAGGCACTCCATTTCATTCTGTAGTCCTACCTATCATGCTGCCTAGAGGCATACCAGTGTACTACAGATCTTAGCTTTTATTTAGCTACATATTAGTTTCAGGCTTTCTACCCTTCAGAACTGACATCCCACTGCCTGACCTGCTGTCGTCTGTCTGTGTAGGCCTGGAGGGGGAGGTTACCCATAGGCATCATTCAGAGGCCATAGCACAGTCTTTGTTTGTGTTTGTCTACACCTGTCCTGCTGGCTGTGACTGTTGTTGGGTATGTGTATCCCCCTGACTGGCATGTGTGAGTCACTTACCTTGTGGGTGTCCCAGTATTGAGGGTGGTGCCGCAGGGCGTCCTATGTCGGATGCACACAGTACACTTCCTACACATGGTTGAGCACAGGTAGTGTAATGTTTGGCATCCCTTTTACTGTATGTGAGAGTCGGAGAGAGTTGTCATTCCCTGGGTCCCTCCTGGGTCCCTCCTGTGTCAGTGTATGTGCTACGCATTGCCTCTTTGTCAAGACCAGGGCATACTGTGCACGCCTCCTTCTGCCTACTGGGGCAGGCTCAGGTGGTTTCTCCTCTGAGTCACTCTGTGCCTTTGCAGGGCTTGCCAATGGTGGGGGGCTGTGTGGCCCTGCCCCATGCTGTTCCTGCTGCAGCTGTTTCCACAGGATCATACTGTGTAGCATGGCACATATGAGGACAGTTTGGGTACATGTAGCTGGTGAGTACTGCAGGGCTCCACCAGATGTGTCCAGGCACCGGAACCATGACTTGAGCATCCCAAACACACGCTCTACTATAATTCTGGTCTGGAATTGTGATAGCTTCCAGGGCAGCCAGCATGCACATTTATTACTATGCCCTGGGTATGGCACACAACCTGGCAGTTGATGGAGGGGAAGCCCTTGCGGTTGATGTAGACTCCACCCCGCTCACCGGGTGGTGCTTTGATGCATATATGCATGCAGTCTATAGCACCCACTACCTCAGGGTATTCTGCTACTTGGTTGAACAGTTGCATATTGCTGGCCAACGCCTCACGGTGTTGGGGAAATATACATGCTCACCGACATGTGCTGACATGGCATCCAGGAACTGGTGGAGTACCCTGGATGCTGATGCCTGTGAGATCCACATCATATCCCCAGTTGGCCTTTGGAAGGTACCTGTAGCTAGTATTCTTAGGCCTACACATACCTTGGTATCCACTGGGATGGGGTTCCCCTCTGTTAGTTCTGTGTGTGAGGCATGGCTGGCACAGCTCAATAATTTGCTATAGGAGGTCCCTGTCCATCCTATAGTGCACCACTATCTCCAACTCATGTAGACACCAGTAGGTTACCTTGGGTCTGTACACTCTTCTTCGTCTCCTCACTGAGGGTTGGTCGACAGCATTCACATCCTCACCACCCTCAGCCTCTTCCACAAGCTGTTGTATGATACCTATTGCAGCCCCTATCATTTTGCTGTTGTGAGTGTTAAAAGTTCCCCACTTGTTTACACCGGTGGTGAAGAGCATGGGAAAAACCAGAGGGGAAGGTGTTTGCATAGTTTATAGTCATGTTCTGGGCTGGGCTGGGCTGGTCTGCTGCCTGTGTAATTGGCTGATTTTGATACATTTCACCTGCCAGCTATGCTAGTTCTCCTTGATTACCTTCCTACTGCTGTTTTCCCTTCCCATTGCCTTCCTGTTTAAGCCCGGGGGAGCGCCATGCAAAAAGAGTGCTCAAATGTGCACAGTGCTGCTATTTCCTTGTTTAACTAGTTTTCTGCCTTTAAAATCTGGTGTGCAGCGCACACACCCGCTTAGGCATTGTAAAGAGTGCTAGGCAGGTTTAAACACCCCTCCTAGCTTAGCTGTGCAAACCCAAGCCACAGGGCTCCAGTCTGCTTACAGTATGCCTGACACACATCTCCATGATGTCACCTAACTCCTAGGCTTGCACCAAGCTATTCCTACTCTTACACTGTTGGGACCTGACTCACATGCTGGGGAAAACTGGGATTCACTATCCTTCCCCTCATTTGCATAGGATTGCCTGCTAATGCATAATTACATGTCTCACACTGAGTCTCACCCCTTAGCAACCACTACTCACTGGCCATTTTGTCTTCTGCCTGCCATTGACATGCATGGCAGTATACTGATTTTAGTTAAAATGCTTAATTTAGGTTTATTTTGTTATTTTCCCCCAGATCCCATTTGTGCACCACTGCCCTACGCTTAAACAGCCGAGATCAGCTAAAAAAAAATAAAAGTTGCTTTTTGTATTTTTTTATTGTTTGCAATGCCAATGGCCTTATACTTGGCCATTGGTATGCTTACTACATGATATGCAGCCTTTATTTGGAGCTGTCACAGCTCAGTTTTGGATTTTGCAGAAATGTAGTCGGTTACTAACCGAGTACATTTCCGCAGCTATCACTGGTGCTGCACAGATGGTTGCAAGCTTCCTGTATTGCAAAATCACCTGATTTGCATAGATTTCTCCTGCAAATGGGGTGATTTGCATACAAGGGCTTAGTCTGTGCAGGATTAGTGCAGCAGTGCTCGTGCACGCCCCTGCAGGCTGTTTCTGGATCGCATGGCAGACATATTGCCTGCTGGAGCTCCTGCACTGGTCTTGCACGCCGGGCAAGCTTTAGAGAATCCAGGGAATACACACACACAAACAGACACACATATAGTAACCACGATGAACAAAAACTGCAACTACAAAATGCATGCTGCAGTGTGGAGAATATAAAATGGTGGAGGCAAGCAAAAACATGTTTTAAAATGTTATAGCTATTGTTGAGCACTTTCGTCCACAATCAAGTAGGACTTCATCATAGCAAATAAGCATTCATTCGTCACCAAAATAAAATGCAAAGAATCACATGCTACTGTTACAACACATTGACTGAATTCTTAAAAATAAGTCAAAATATCATTAAAACTACAAAATATACTGGCACCTTTAAAAACATCACATGCCCGCAACTCTAAAATTAAATGTAAAGTATTAAATTTTAACTGCTCTTAATTTCAACACAATACTAAAAGAAATGCCTTTGATTAATCCCGGCAATTCATAAGAATTCAATCTGATCTGCCAAAGTATTTCTTTGTACTCAGCAGTATACTCCCATGGCCCTTCCCTTGGGTTCATGGAATCTGCCCTAGTACTACAAATAAGGATTTATTTTTATTTTTTGCACTGCTCAGAATGCCTGAACATCACATTATTACTATTTTCCCTTTATCTTATCTGTGTTCATATATTTTTTCTTAAGGATGCATTCAGTTTTACCAATATAAAAACAGTGACAGGCTTCCAAAAAAGCTAAGTGCAGTAAATGCTTGTTGTTGTAAAAAAATCCCTTGGAAAACATAAAAATGGTAGTGGATCGTATTTAAGTCAGCCTCCTTACATAAGTAAATTGGGTACAAGCACTGCATCTCACTCTTCCACATTTAAGTGTTTTATTTGAACCCATTTCTCTAACATTACCCTTTTTCAAGATATTCTTTAATGTTGGGGTGCCTTTTGTACACAAAATATGGACAACCCCTCTACAACTTTCTTAACATCAGAATAACAATCAAAAATCTTTCAGCTGTTTTTTTAAAGGATAGTTTATCATGTTGATATCGCCCCCATATTTTATAAGCACACTTCTTTAAAATTGTATGTTACCTTTAATAATGTCAGTTTTTGTGGAAACACCATGTTTATTCATCCTTTTCCCCATTAGTGGCTCAAACTTGATATACCTATCTTTTAATATTTTGGCATGTACATTACTCAATAAACATGCCGGGCAACCCTGCACCAAACACATTTTTATTAAGTAGTCAATCTCATTCTCAGAAACAGTGTCATCAGAGATGATCTGTGAAAGGTGGACCATTTGCCCCTTTACCAGGCATCTCTTTTACCAAATAGGATCAACAATCATAAAATGTAAATATACATTCAAAAATGTTAACTTCCTACATATGTTTGAAATGAAACACCATGTAACAATGTCTTTATTCAAAGTTACATCTAAATAAGAAATGTTTTTAGGTGAAAAGTTATGTGGAAACCTTAAAAACACAGTAGTACTATTCAAGTATCCAACAATTCATTCAATTGTGTGAGATCACCTTCCCCAAATCAAAGCTGTCATCCCAAAATCTCAAATATATTTTACAAAACTTAAAGTATGGCAAGTTAAACACATACTCTTGTTTTCAATATCTCGATAATATATCTGTATAAAGGGTCACAAGCGGCCCACACAGACATGCAACTAATTTGTCTATAGTATCCCCCAAAGCACAGAAAACTATTATAAAGTAGTGTTTCCATGAAGGTACCAATAAACTGAATTTCTGTGTTAGTCAGAAAATCAGACGCCATCATACTACCTTAAACCAGTTCAATCCAATCACACGTGGAATACAAGAAAATACCCATATTACTTACTTAGAACACATATGTTATCATACAAATGAAGCTTAATATTTCCCAGGAAGTCACAGTTGTCCTTAAAAATGTATGGATAGCTGTGGAAAAATTGTTTAACTTTATCCATAAGGACCTCCAAGGGGTCAATCTTTGATCTGGTTTTTACCACAGTGGGCCTGAAGGTGGGATTTTTAATGCTTTAATGAACCTTTGAGATTCCAAAAATTCAAGGAATAATCGGGAACCCAGCTTCAAGAAATCTGTGTAACCCATTTGTAATGTTCTTTTGTCTCTATAAATCCTACAGCAAAACAAACTTTACAGTAGGCTACACCAACCTCAGTTTTGGAAACATTAATGTATCTTTTGGAATCGGTTAAAATGGCAAACATGTCACTAGGATAAGCCTGTCACTTTTGTCATGATTCTAACATTTCTAATTTAACGAGTTATTCTAACAGAAATTTCTCATCATTAGTCAGGTTTCCACCATAAAGTATTTTCCTCTGTTTTCAACTTTTAATCAAATCCTTCTCACATTTTTTTATACAACACTACTAAATACCACCTATCAGTAGTACTATCAATACTGGGTGGATTCAAAGAAAAATCGGAGGTACTAGAGTCAGCATTATTTGACCCAGGATAAGGCTTTAAAATGGATTTATTTTCTGCTTCATTCTAAGTTGCTTATTGGTTGTATCAGAAAATCTCGCTACCCTTTTAGATGATTTCCATGAAAAAACGGTTATTTTTAACATCTGCCATGTCCCTGTTGAATTTCTTCAGCTTATGATTTTTAACTTCATTTTCAAACCCATTTACTTCCTCCTAATATCTATTATACAGTCTGTTATAGTCCAGTTCTTGCTCATACTGCTGTATATTCTCAAGATTAAAATCCAATTTGCTTTTAACATTCACCAGGGAATGCTCATAGTACTCAATTAACAGCTTAATAAACAATTTAGAAGCCATGCACTGTATTAAGTGCCACTTAGACAAAAATTCCATGTCTTCCTTCCCCACCCCAGGCTCCAAATAAACTCTTAGGCCACACGGAGCTATGTCGGCCCCTATATATGCCTTCAGCAGTTTAATATGCCACACAGTTGACCGAATTTTTTGGTGTAAACAATTAAATCTTTAAAAATATGCTCCATTTCTGTGATGCGACTCACCTCCATGGCCGATCCTGCCACATTAGTAATATTGTGGCTCTCAAACCAAGCTACATCTTCTTTATCTTGGGATAAGTTGCAAATAAAAGCTCAAAGGTCACTTCCTGTAGCCATAATACAGTCTCCGTTCCCTAAAAAATTCAACAGGGACATGGCAGATGTTAAAAATAACACTCATACAGAATAGGATTTTGCTTTGGAAATTACATCTCCTTTGAGTAAAAAATTTGGGGGCAAAGGCTTTAGGAGAGGAGGAAGAAAGCATCGCAAGCAGACCAGGGAGCAACATGGAACAAACATTCCGGGACTTGGTCAGGATGTGATGGAAAGAGAAAGTGAGATGGACAATTTGATTGTTACTTTGACTGACTATGAGTTAACTGCAAACAAAATAAGTGTACTTAATAAATGTCTTGGCTATGTACCCTCTAATTTTGTTTCTCAATATGACATTTGTATGGATGTTAAATGTTTTTGCAGAAATTTGAATTTAAAATACTTTTTCAGTTCTAAAAATGGAGATGATAATGTATCAGCTTCTGCTTTTCATGTTAGAAAATCTAATTTTCATCCACCCTATTATCCTGGGGTAAAAATGTTTGAAGACATGGTATTGTGTGACTTGCATATACATCAGAGTGCTTTATTTAGAAGCCATGGGGATAATTTAAGTAAATTAGAGAGACAGGTATTGACACAGTTAAAAAACAATAAAGAAATCGTGGCAGTCAAAGCAGATAAAGGTGGGGCCACTGTACTATGGGCAACTTCTGAATATCTTAAAGAGGCCCTGAGGCAATTAAATGATGGTAGGTTTTATTTTAAACTTCCTCTTGATCCCACAATGGATTTTAAGAGAAAAATAGATAGGCTTCCCTTAAAAATGAAGACTGATAGTCTGATATCAGAATTATTATGTAAAAAACTCATAGTGGATGATCCTAAACCTCAAAAATTTTATATACAGCCCAAAATACATAAATCAATATTTATCCCCCCTGGTGACCAATAGTATCGGGTAGAGGGTCTTTGACTGAACCCCTATCTATGTACTTAGAACATCAACTTAAACCCCTACTGCAGCTGATCAGAGCCAGATTGAAGGATTCTAATGAGTTTATTTGCTTGATAAATGATTTGCAGGTAGCCCATGGATGATTTTTGTGTATGTTGGATGTTCAGTCCTTATACACGAGTATTCCTCATGAAGGGGATATTAAAGCAATAAGACATTGGTTAAGAGAATATGATGTTTATTCATCTCAACACACAGAATGGCACAACCATAGGCACTACATTCGCTCCCATCTATGCTGACCTGTTTATGGGGTTTTTAGAGTGGGATTTGATTTATAGTGGGAAGAATCCATTTAAGAAAAGACTTACCATGTGGCGACATTACCTGGAAGATTGCTGGGCCATTTGGTCAGGATTTACTGAGAGTTGGTCTGAGTTTGTTGGATACTTGAATTCCAGTGAATTTGATCTGAAATTTGTGGATATGATTGAACCTTATAACATTGATTTTTTTAGATGATAATGTTAAAAAAATCAGATGGGACAATGGTTATCAGTTTATATAGAAAACCTTTCACTAAAAATGCTTTGTTAGAAGCAAAGAGCTGCCATCCAAAACATATGATAGAAAATATTCCTAAATCACAGTTTCATGGATTAAGACATATCTGTAGCGAAGATACGGGGTTTCAAGCAGATGCAGAAAAAATGAGTGAAAGCTTTATTAAGAGAGGATATAATGCATCAAAACTGAATAAAGAGAAAAACAGGGCACTAAATCTATAGAGGGAATCTGTATTGCGTGATGTGGCTACTGATAGAATTAAATCTGATGAAAACAGGACGTCTAAGTTGAGATTTGTTTCCAATTATGGCACAAATTTATTTAAAATTAAAGGGATTATAGATAAATATTGTGAAGTGTTAAAGACCAATGAATTTTTTGACCAATGCCTTGGAGTTAGCTATTTATACAGCTATCAACAGGGAAAAAATATTGGTAAGACATTACCTTGGTTCAAGAAAATCGATTTGGGTAATGAAGAAGACAAAGGTGAGAATATCAAGGGATGTAATAGCTGTGGAAATTGTATGCATTGCAGAGTAGTGACAAAGACCAAGTCATTCACATCAATTAATACACCAAGGGTTTTTGATATTAGATCTCTAACTACTTGCCGTACAGAGTGGGTGGTGTATATGGCCATCTGTCAATGTGAGGCATTTTACGTAGGACAGACCTCCAGACCATTTAAGAGTAGAATAGCAGCACATTTAAGTGACATAAGCTGTAAGCGTCAGAGAAGTGCACTTTACAAGCATAAATTGGAGTATACATCTGCATAATTTATGTTTGTGGAGACTGATGTAGTGAAAGGTAGGAGGCTGTCACATTTATCTAAACATGAACTTTTAGATAAAAAGGAAAAAATATGGATCACTAATTTAGGCTCTCTATATAAACCTGGGTTGAATGAACATTGGTAACTAAGATTCTTTGAGACAGATACAGTTTTTAGGCTGTTTAAAGTTATAATGATTATTTTGCTCCATTCTAGATGTAGTTTTGTATTAATTTCTATGCATCACTTTATTGATTTTTGTTATTATTTTTATTTATTATGGATAGTATTACTTTACGTTTTGATTATAATAAGGTGATGGGTTAGGTTACTGCTAGTCACACTGATGACGCCAGAGGGCGAAACCGGTCTGTGTTACGGCCAGATCATTGCTTTCTTTATACTTAAATGTCCGTTCTGCAGTAAAGGAATTTAAATACACTACATCTATGTGTTTGGCCTTTTTCTTGCCCTAATATAATTATATAGGGCTTGGTGGATTTATTTTTTTAGTGCTGAATTTTGGGACTGTGTATTTGGTTTATATCTGAGCACCATTTGGAATGTAGCATGCACCAGTTGATGTATGTGGAATATATATATATATATATATATATATATATATATATATATATATATATATATATATATATATATATATATCTGTGTGGGTCTACCTGATTGCGCTGAAAGCTGAGAAGAATGACAACAAGATAACCAACACCAGATGATCGACAACAGAGAAAACCGACAGTTGAGAATGCTGACACTGAGAACACCGACATATTAAGGTAAGTGAGCGATAGGGATGGACGTTAGGGTCAGGGTGTGGGTAAGATAAGTATGTGATAGTGATGGACATTAGGGTAGGGTGCAGGTGAGGTAAGTGTGCGATAGTGACAAACATTAGGTTTAGGGTGGGTTAAGTGAGTTAGGGTTAGGGTGCGAGTAAGGTAAGTGTGCGACAGTGACGGACTTAAGGGTTAGGGGCGGATAAGGTAAGTGTGTGATAGTGATAGACTTAAGGGTTAGGGGTGGATTAAGTGAGTTAGGGTTAGGGTGTGGGTAAGGTAAGTGTGCGATAGTAACAGGCCTTAGGGTTAGGGTTTGGGTTAAGGTTAGTGCATATATAGTTGTGTATGTAAGGTTTAGTGTAAGTTTGTAAGGTTTTTAGTGTGCTTGTGTTGTGTGTGTGTTTTTTGGGAAAGTTATTTGTTTTGTTGATTGTCGGGATTGTGGTTTGTTGGGCATGTGAAGTTTCGTGTTTTTGAACTTTCGGTTTTGTCATGTTGGTTATTTTGTACTTTATTTATCACACATGAGAATGATTGTTGAACTAGAAATTGAATTTACCTCCTGGCTTGTTGATCTAACTTGGGCAACAGAGTATAAAATATGTCTCTTTTCTCTTAATGATCCAAGGATCATAACTAAAAACATTTGTGGTACTGATCATAAGGTAATCCAACAAATTGTTCATTAGGACGCAATACTTCTTGGTTCAGATATAAGCAATTACTCAGAAAAAGTACACCCTTTTATGTACTACTTCATCTGCTTTGTGGCCAATGAGTGTCAGGGAAGGATCTGGAGCCATCATGCCCCTGATCAGGATTAATCAGGTAATCTGCGAATGATGGAATAAATGTCATGCCTCAAAAAGGCAACACCAGTAGACTCTTTATCTATGATCACAATAAGTGTAATGAATTCTATTGAGAAATACATTATGGACAGTTGCAGAGAATAACGCCTTTGGCTACTGACGATCTTAAAGATCACGTTCTAGATTAGGAAACAAATGTACTTGGTGTCACTGAGGAAATGCATGAGTAAAACAGTAGCAGAACAGCCACTCTTAATTAAGTAATATTTAATGAATAACCTAATGTAGTCATTAAATATTAGTTGTTTGAGAGTGTCTTGTGACATTTTTCTCACATGTATTTCCATTCACTGAGGACAGAAAGTAGTTCTGGCAACAACCTTACATCATTAAGTCCTACCCTCCACATGCGCACATTAGCTACAAGCTCATTTCTCTTTTATTATTATTTTATGTTTTCTGGTGAAGTTTTACTTTAAGTAAAATAACTTTTACTGTTTCTAACCACTCTCATGCCCCGCTACACTTGTAGTGTTAACCTTTATCCTTATTCTCCCATTTTTCCAGTCGACCCTGTAAGAAAAATAAAAAGCAACCTTCAACAAAACAACTCTATTACAAAGCAAATTCCTACTGGGAGTCCTTGCATTAACCAGAAAAATAAATGCACCTATCAGAATTAGCACATGTAGGTTTTTTCCTAGGTCTTTTGTGTTAATGTTAAAAAATTTAAACACATACCGGCAAGCACACAGAAGGGAACACCAGCTAAGTTAACTCTCGCTCCCTCTGACAGCACTAAACCCCATTCCCTAAGCAATTCCTAGTTACTGTCATCCTCGTATTATGAATCAGGAACAAGTAAGACAGGGAAGTGGCATTTTTCAGAAGTTTTTAAATAAGAAACTATACATTTACAGGTACTCTTAGGACTACAGTAATTTATCATTCCCTACATAGTAGTTTGCATTTAGAAACAAATCTTTATAGCATTCTTAACCTACTCTGCCTGAATACTGCTTTTAGTTAACTACTTTACCTTCCATTTGTGGACCAAAGTTGCAGATAGTTTTCTGACCTGTATCCTGAGGGCTGGCACAACCCACTCTATTCGCTCTCACTCTGCTCAGGCTCACTATACTTATACTTCTTACAGTATCAGCCCACTTAAATTCCTACCACACTTTTTAATACTGTGTATGTATAAATCGAACTAGCTGCTGTGCAGGTAAACGATCTTGTTCCCCAATGAACGTGAAGCACTAAAAATCTATATAGACACAGAAACAGGAGCAGAAGTAAGGAAATAAGCCAAAGTACAGAACTGCTGTGCAGGTAAACGCTAATTGTTGTATTTTTTACTTGGATCTGATGAAGCTAATGTAGTGAAAGTGCTCATCCGTTATAATTAAATAAACGCTTGTGGATTTTATCTGTTGAATTTATTCTTGGACTACATTATTTGGACAATTTGTATTTTCATACTTCTGTACTTTGGCTTATACACATACACAGTTTTATTTTTATCTTGCTGCTAAACAGGAGTAAAGTTTTTTAAACATGGCTGATATTGAGCTCGATTATGTGCCCAGAGGTGAAGACCGGAGGAAGGAGGCGCTCCAATTGAGGTTCCACCAATATTTAAAAGGAACATTGAACTCTTCTTGGTATTTTGCGAATGATGCGTCTTTTAGTGACGCCACAGGAGCGACTATCGACATGGAAAGATTACACCAGTTACTAGATGAAACGGAGAAGGATTTTTTGAAGCTCAAGCGTTTTCAAATGCAGAGGTTGCACTTCCAATTTTGTTTAGACCACAATATCATACCACGTGGACTTAGAGTGTTTACTATGCCAAGCCAGGGTCGCGAATATCCTGAGTTATTAGAGCAGTGGCAGCGCATCAATATAGAAACAAGTCGTAAGTATTTACAACTTCTTATTGACTTTTTCTGTCCAGAAGAAGCAAGACTTATTGACAGTATTAATGTTAAACAGCAATTGCTGTTTAAAGACTTTCCGGATAGTGTTGTTCAACCAATTTTTGAGAATTTGCTTGATTGTGTATCTGCTTATGAGCGTAAATTGCTACAACAAAAGAAACATAAAGTCACTCGGGACTTAAATGATTTTAAATTGGGCCATGTCTTTACTTGGCCCAGACATGGTCACAATAATGTTATTGTTAATGATAACACAAATAAGGAAGGAACATACAATATTAATAAGATTGGACAGAACTGTATTCAGAATTATACTGAACAATGAAGAGTTAATAAGATAGCTATGTCTGGTCCCATTGTTGTGGGTAATGAACATGAAAATGCTATCATTGTAGAATCTATTCAACCACAGAAATGTCTTGAAAATGTTACAACAAATGTGGCAGGGTTGATCAATGAAAAAGTCTTATGGAATTGTTGCTGATAATTGCAATGATTCAACAGATGTTATACACATTACGCATCCTAGCATGCGTTCAGATATTAATCTGTATCCAGATGTGCATGTAGTTAAGAACAAGCATGTGACAACTGATAAATCTGAGCCTGTAGTTAGACCCAAGACTAAGAATAATCTTACTGAACCCAATATAGACGCTAATTTATCTTTTCCTTTGCCCGAGACAGAAAAGAAAATTGTCAGGGGAATCTTTGCAGCATCAAACCCTGAAGAAAATGTGGACAAACAAGTACTAGTATACAATCTATCTAGTGTGATGTTAACACAAGATGATATTAGTTTATTAAGTAAAGGGTTAAATTTTATCCCTAAAAATCAGAGTAGGTTGATAGATGCTATAATTGATCTTAAATTATTCTGTAGGAGTGTGATGCTTAAGTATATGTATAAAGGATGTCACAATGATGCAAATGGGAATAATGGATTTGTATTTAAGAATTTGAGTGACTATGTTCCTGTAAATCACCCCCTAGTTGAGGCATTTTTGAAACTAACTGAGGATGAATTGCATAACTATTACAGTAATAGGAAAAATAGGAAGTTTAAGAAGCATGACAATCTCACCTTTAAGGAGAGATCTAGCCTTAAAAATTACAAGATGACCCGGCTATTACTATCAAGCCTGCTGACAAGGGCAGTGGAGTTGTGGTCATGGATTCAACACATTATGATACCTCTATGGTAACTATGTTACAAGACAAGTTTTATGAAACCATTACTATTACTGCTGTGCAAGAAACAATTTGTTATGTAGGTTCTGTCTTATTGGATATTTTTTAAAGTAATTTAATAGAGAAAGATTTGTTTGACTATCTTTCCATTCGGACACCTGTTATTCCTATTATACATGGACTACCCAAGCTACATAAGGACCTAACTGACCCACCTATGAGACCAATTGTCTCTGGTAGAGGTTGGGTTACTGAGCATTTATCGGTCTTTACTGAGAAGCATCTTAGGCACGTATTGAATAATAACATTGTTGTGCTACGTGATTCTAAACAATTCCTGATTGAACTTTATGAGTGTATTAAGCAGCATGGGTCCATTAATGATTGTCTATTTGTTACACTTGATGTTCAATCCCTTTTTACAGTCATTCCGAATGGACTTGGACTTACGTATATCTCTGCATATCTCAGACAACATAGTGACCACTCAGAAATCATGATAGATTTAATTGTTCATTTTCTAGAATTGGTTCTAGAAAATAACATCTTTATGTTTAAAGATGTTATTTATAGACAATGTGAAGGCGTAGCTATGGGCACACCATGTGCGAACAGCTACGCCAATATGTTTCTAGCATATTGGGAGGAGCATGTACTATTTCATGAGGTGTTGTTTAAGAAACATATAATTTTTTTACCGACGGTTCGTGGATGACCTTTTCCTTTTATGGAAGGGGACGTCAGTAGAGTTGGAATCCATGCATATCATTATGAACGGTTTAACTACATGCCTTAAATTTACTATGCAATACTCTAAACATAAAATTGAATTTTTAGATCTTTATATTGAGAGGTTACCTAGAGGCCTCATAAATACAGGTGTTTATCGAAAGCCTTGTCATTGTAATATGTTACTTTTGAGATCTAGTATGCACCCACCTTTTATATTTAGAAACATTATGAAAGGACAGGCCATTAGGGCCTCTAAATTAAATCCCATGGATAGTGGGTTCATGAATGATTTGGAAAGTCTAAGGAATAGATTATTAGTTAGAGGGAATGAAATAGGAGAGGTTAACCATTATCTGGAAGAAGCACATAAGTTGCGCCCAACAACAGCAATGCCATATTTTGGACCGGCTTGTATTAGTAGTGAAGTTATAGAAAAAAGGGTTGACCCCCATGTAAGGTTTTCTACGTTTTTCTCATCTGACCACTTTGAGGTCAGGGAGATTGTTAATAAATATTGGAGCGTTCTACAAGTTGATGAAGATCTTAAATGGATTGTTGGGGATGTACCACATTTTTTGTTTAAGAATAAAGGTAACTTAAAAAGGCTACTATGTTACCCTAAATCTGATAGACGTTTGAATATGGCAGGGTGTACTAAACCTTGTGGTCATTGTAATTTTTGCTCACTCATTGATAGTAGTACACAATTTTTTCATCCAGATTTACGTAAGACATTTTATATGAAAGCTGATGCGAATTGCATGACTGCATATGTAGTGTATCTAGCTGTCTGTAAGATCTGTTCCTCTTTCTATGTGGGCAAGACCAACCGCCCACTTCGAGATAGGATGAGAGAACATAGATATCATATCAGGAAGGGTACTATGCATAATGCCGTGGCTAAACATGTTATCCAGCATGGCATTGACCATGAATTTTTATTCAGGGTGTTAGAAGTCATTATACCAGATAAAAGGGGTGGCAATATTATGTCATATACTGAAGGAAAAGAAAGTGGCTGGATTATTTTATTGAGGGCTGACAGAGGATCAGGGCTAAATGAAAGGGCATCAATTAAACCCAATTTGAGACAGCATAGACATATAAAATAATATATAAAATAATCTATATACTCTGTGCATATATGGATGTCATTTTGATATATTGTTTTTATGTTCATTTATTTTTATATTTTGTATTTGCATTTATACTTCATATATATTTATATATTTATGTATTTATATTTTTATATCTATGTAAATGCTTATATCAATTTGATATTTATTAGTACTTGTTTTTTAGGTTTATGAAAGTTATATATCATAGCTCTATAAGTGTTATTTCTTTAAATAGATAGGCAGTTTTTTAATTCAATTAATGTACTCATTATGATTGGTTAGTTAATTAATCCTTGACTTTTATATATAAACAGAGCTAATTGTTGTATTTTTTACTTGGATCTGATGAAGCTAATGTAGTGAAAGCGCTCATCCGTTATAATTAAATAAACGCTTGTGGATTTTATCTGTTGAATTTATTCTTGGACTACATTATTTGGACAATTTGTATTTTCATACTTCTGTACTTTGGCTTATTTCCTTACTTCTGCTCCTGTTTCCGTGTCTATATAGATTTTTAACACTTTTTAATACAACCCATCCTCCACCAACACAATTCCCTACAAACCTCCAGAACAAATAATTCCCAAAAGTATTTTTATATCACCCAACATATACAATAGCGCATTCATTGACCAGGTGACATTTGCTATTCTCCCCAACAACCTTTTCCACTCATTTCACTAAAATTTCACAAACAAATAACCACATTCCTAAATCTAATTGCAGATATAGCAAGAAAACTAATTCTAAGTGGTGATATTCACCCAAACCCTGGCCCCATAACTAAGATAATACAAACCACTACACACCCAGCACTCTCCCCCAAAATTTCCTAAGCTATCCTAGAAAAGGGTCTAATCTTCTACTGCTAAACATCAACAACAGAAGCATTCTAAACAAAGTCCAAGAATTCCACGCCAACATTTCCTACTACTCTCCAGACATAGCATTAATAACAGAAACTTGGCTTAAACCAGATATCACCAATAATGAAATTGTACCCCCTGGATACAATATTCTCAAATTAGATAGAAAAAAAACAAAAGAGGAGATGGAATCACTATCCTATTCAAAAATTGACCTTACCCTATTCTAGTTCCCCAGAATTTAATAGGGCAGAAATACTGTTTACCAAACTCACAATAAACACTAAAACATTTAAATATAGTCAGAGCCTATATCCCACCCAGAAATAACCTTCCCACTATGGAGCATATCATGCAGTGGACATCTAGCGCCCTGTCACAAGAAACTATCATCATGGGAGATTTCAAAATTGAGTGGAACAACTGTCACTCCTATACTCCAACTATTCACATAAGCTTCCACTGATGTACTCAAACAAATCATCCTCCCACTAGAACTGAAAAAATTTCAAAAAGACAATCCATCTTGGAATGGATCCTAACCAACAGAGCCAATCTATTACTACACTCAGGCTGTCTCACAGACACCCTTAATGATCACTTCCCAACCTTCTTTTTAGACACCATGTAAATCTATCGAAACTCAACACATACTGCCAAATTAGTAATAAAAAGGCTTTTCCCCTAAGAGTTAATTTCTATCCTCAAACTCAGTAACTGGTCACCACTCAAGTATCTCCCTCTCAATCAAGCCACAGAATATTTTAACACCATATTCCTTGGCATTCTGGACAAACTAGCTCCTCCCAAGACAATAAGAATAAAAAACAACTTTGCACCTTGATTATCCACAGAGACAAAGTCACTAGTAAAATGAAGAGATAAAAACTTGGAAAAATGGCAAGCAAGCAAGCAAGCAAAACATTAGCAAACAAACAAGCATACCTGGAACTAAGAAATAACAGAAAGCGGCAAATTAGACAAAAAAATGACTATTATAGCTATATCCAATCAAAGCACCTTAATCAACATCAAAAATTCTGGACAGCAATAAAAAAATTCTACAGCCAGGACAAGTCGGTACGCCATCCCCAACTACCACAAACACTACTGACAGTATTGCCTTGCAATTCAACAAATACCTCACCAAATCCATCTTAACCCTTACTAACTGCTCAGCTCCACCACCCCCACATTCAATTCTAAGCCAAGATTGTGATAGCTTTTCCTTCCAACCTGTCCCTATGGATACTATAAAAAATACCTAAAAAAATTAAACCAACTACCCTTGTAGCCTACCAACTTCAAGCAGAGTATCTTAAAATTAAAGCAGAAGCCATTGCCTATCCTATATCCATCCTTATCAACATATCCATCTCTGAAAAAAAGAGACCCAACCATTTGGAAAGTATCTCATATAATCCCATTGCATAAGGGAGAAAACTCAACTGTATTCTCCAACTATCATCCTATAGCAATCATATCACCTTTATCCAAAACATTAAAAGATACATTCATGCTCAAATACTACATTATCTCTTAACTAACAATCGCTTACCTAAAACACAGCATGGAGTCTGATCAAAACATAGCAACACTACTGCACTGATGTCCTTCACTAACACTGTTAACAAGCACAGGAATGAGAGTTTTCTAGTATCTTCTATCTTCCTAGACCTACCAAAAGATTTCAACATGGTCTCTCATGTACACACTTTCCAAATTCAGTCTTAACCATTCTGCACTATCATGGTTCCAAGACTATCTATCTGGATGCCAGCAAGCTGTAAAATGGCAGCAAAACCTCTCCCCTCTACAGACTGTCACTCTAGGTGTTCCTCAGGACTCTATCATTGGTCCATTTCTCTTCACACTATTCAGTAACAATCTACACTCCTCTTCTTATCCTAATATGTGCTTCTCCCACATTCCATCAACTTCAACATATAACCCAACAGTCCTTCTTGGCAGGACAATCTTGGCTAGAAAATGTACAGCTCATTCTTAATCCCAACAAGACCAAACTCATGCTTTTTCACCCCACTAGAGCTACTGATCCCCCCGCATCATTCAATATTAAATCAGTCAACAACACAATTATTTCTCCTGTAACCAATAAAAAACTTCACGGGGTAGTCATTGACAATAATCTGATACTAACATAGC
>NC_056733.1:392947601-393047601 GCF_019279795.1 Protopterus annectens
GTACCAGCAACAGCAAAAACAGAAAGGAATTAGGGTGATCATACCACATGGTCAAACATTATGCAAGCAATACCAGAAAAACACAGGGCTTTGAAACGTTTACCTGCTACCTCTCTTTACAAATACTTGGCAATATTCAAAATGCAGTAACCATGGACACCAACTCAGGGTCACAGAAATGATAAATACAGTTTGGTACGCAAAGGCAAAAACATTGAAAAGTTTGCAGCAAAAGCAATGCACGGAAAATCAAAGGAAATTGATATAACATTCTTGATAAACATAATGAATATTCATAGAAAGGATATATTTAATCAGTCACAGGGCACCAAAACAGGGTAGCATATATGAAGCATACCAAATAAGGTTTTAGTTCAGCAAAAGTTAACTGAAACTGACTTCACTATAGCACCACTAAAAATAGAAATGACTGAAAAATATTATGTGGAAACTTCAATACAATAAAATATGTACTGCAATGGGTCATGCCTCCATACATACCCAAATATGGGGTCCTCAGCATTAGACACCCATTATTCCAGCTCTGAGTTCTGTGCCATTTGAAATGAGTACAATTAACTGTTTACACTTAAAAAACCTACCTACTGGTAATGGAGTTGTAATAACAAATAAGAGGTATCGGGGTGACTTGTCACGTTGAATAACACACTTTCTATTATTTTCAGTTTAATGCTTCCATTTAAAAATACACAGTCATCGGAGTTTTCAGTAAATACTGCTTTAGAAATGTGAGCTACAATCCTCTGGAGCTAATTTATTTGAAAACTACTTTTTGATGTGTGTCCTAGAAGCCCAACATAGGCCCAATCCATTGGATATACCGTTTTTTAGATAACAAATGGGTACTTGCACTTCAGTGGAAAAGTGAGCTAGATCCCTGCAACCTTAAACTAAATATACCACACCTCAGACTAACTATATATATCTGAAAGTAAGTCTTTATTCATTTTTCAAAAAAAAAATGAAATTTCATGTGATTTTTCTAAGAAAAATAATATTTACATGCTCACACCTGAATCACTTCATTTAAACAAGTAAGTTCTACACAGCTGATGCAAATAGAACAGCGAAACAGCAATGCAGGCATTACATATGAGTTGACAACAAAAATAACAAGTTGTTGACAGCCTAGGAATCATAGCTTTTTCAGCAGGGTAGGCATATGGAAAGACAGGAAGAAAATGTTGTCCTGCTTGGTAGCAATGGTTGTGTTTCTGCAAATGCTCATAACGAGCACAAACATCAACACCAGAAGGATACACTTTTGAGGAGGCCAAAGGTAACAGTGTTATTAGTCAATGCCCTGGAGGTATGAGACTCCTGGGACACAAAAATGGAAAACCAAACTAGTATGCACACATATTAGGAGCCACATTGCAACAATAAATAGAATTGTACCATCCCAGATCATACTTGCTTTCCTCTGCTTGCACAACAATTCTGAGGAAAGACAAAAATAATGATGGGGACCAAAGTCCGAAATCAGAGACAATTTTAAATTATTATTCTCATTCACTTAAAACTTCATATAAAAGGTTTGCATTAACATGCATTTTCTGAACAAGAACTATGAAACTTTAATGTCTGGTCTTGTTGATTGGTTATAATCATCAATGATTTGCCAGAAAATCACAATTACTATGAGGGAATGTACAAAAATATGTGGCAAAATCAGGAACATCCTGCAAAATCAAGGACAGTTAAGATGTATGATCATACCATTTAGCCGTTGCTGTACTGAGGCATTATAACGCACTGCTACAACATTCCTGTTTAATGACATGGGGGTGGAGTTGCTTGTCATAAATAAAACTAAATTACTATAGGGCGTGTTTTTTCTGTAAAAAAATTGATGAAAAATATTCTGCTTAAGAATTCTAGCTCAGCTTTCAGCTGCCATCCTCTTGTTTTCCTTACTGATGACAGATACATGTGCAGTATTCTCCATTTGTTCCGGTTTTACATTATAGCTCTGAGAACATATTAGACTTCAGGCTTAAACCAGGCAAAGCATAACAACTATTGTCTAAGAAGGACTAATATAATGTCAGAATCTGAAGGAGAAAGCATTCTTCTATTAAATTACACTCCTGAGAAATGTGTGACAGCAGGGATGACAGATGCATCACTTATATTGCTAGGATAAACAGAATAGGCTGCCGACTAGGAGAGATTTATACATTCCTACTTTACTACTAATGAATGAATCTTTTCAGCTAGTGAAAAGACACACACACACACACACACACACACACACACACACACACACACACACACACACACACACACACACACACACACACACACTCTCCCCATATTCTAAGCTCCTACATTTTATTAAGAGCTATATCTGTGCAACTATATTATTCTTTTACCAAATGTAGCATAAAAATTGCATAATGTCTCAACAATTAAATCAAGACACTGATTCTCCATCATTTTGCTTTTTTTTCTATTAGCTTTTGTGTTAACAGTGTCAAACAGTAAACAATTCCAAACAGAATGCAACTCAAATTTATGTATCTGGCCAGATATTTTCCCATTATTTCTCACACTGGGTGCTGCAGCAGAACACAAATAAAAATAAATGCATAAACTATTGTTTTACAGAATGTAGCATAAAATCTCATAAAATGTCTCAAAATTAAATAAAGACACTGACCCCCCCCTCCCCCATCGCTATATTTTTTTCAATTAGCTTTTGTGTTAACAGACAGCGTCTATCAAACAGTAATACAATACAACACAAATTTCTATATCTGGCCAAATGTTTTCTCATTATGTCTCATTCTGGGTATTGAAGTAGAACACAAAATATAAAAAAAGGCATTAACAAACAACATGCTAATCTTAACTAATTGCATAAAGGCAATCTAGAGAAATACAAACAAAATGGCAACTCCTGATTTAGCTGAAAAGTGTTGTATTGCCTTTGCTTCTTACATCAGATGTTTCCATAACTAATCCAGCATTACATAGGAAATTTCATAATAGTCCATTACATAATCTACAAACTGCAAGTGGTTTTGGATACTGGCTAAACAATACACCACATGTTTAACCATTTATACATATTTCTTTTGTAATTCCTTGTACACTGACAACCCTTTCACCCCAGCTTTCTAAAGCTACAACATTTACACTAGTTTTCCCATTCTCTGATGCTCCTATTTTATATCCCCTTCTCTGTCTTCTTTTATAGGCTGACAGTTGCTGAGCGGACAGATGATCCGCTGTGGCAACCCCTAACTGGGAAAAGTCGAAAGAAGAAGAAGAAGAAGTAGCTGACTGCAATTATATCTTATTTCTCACAATGTTATACTTACTTCTATATATCAATGTCTGTTAGTGGTGTTATGTATGCATTTGCTATTACATTGTGATCATACCTATGTGCTTTTACACTGCTAATATATATATATATATATATATATATATATATATATATATATATATATATATGATTTTAACTAGGAAGCTTACTTTTAATTTTATAGGCATTCAGTATATTAAATACACACATGCTTTCTGTATTCTATACCATATCTGCTCACCTTTGGACAGGGTTGTGGTTATAAAGAGATATTTGACCCAGTTTTCTTGCCTCGGTAATAAAAATATGGCTATGCAGTAGGGGTACAGAAATCCTAAACTACCATGCAGTTGGCAAGCATCCATGTAACAGCTGATTTGCATATGTACTGTACAGTAAAATGGAGGCAGGAGCACATTATGCATATCAGTACCAATGTGATGCAGAAACAGCTATACTGCATACAAAGACATATGGCTAGCACAGCATTGCTATACATACCACACAGACAATAACTGTGGTCTTGCCACTCCTCCTTCTGATACCAAAATCAAAAATATGAGCTGTGGTCCATTATGTCTCCCACATAAAAATACAAATAGAATTATTGTACTGCAGACTAATACCACACACAAGCACAAATAGATTAATATAACAGATAAACATGCAGACAAACTCACATGCACAAAGACCAGAAGAAATGTATCCTATTACATTCTTTTTGTACAGTTGCCCTTACTGTAGGCCCAACAGTACCATAATCATATTCACAAGCACAGGGGGGCTGTAGTGATAGTAGGTCATGGTGATATTGGCACACAATTACCAACAAGAGAGTACAAAGATCAAATTGTATGCAAACAAACCACTAACAAAAGTACTAAAGCTACAGACTGCATGTGGCTGAATTCATAAATATTTACAGAAGGTAGTTTTGGCAAAAGTAAAACAATATGAAAACTGTTCGCTGAAACTCCCTTCAGTGATCTCATACACACACTCTCTCTCCCTCTCTCTCTCTCTCTCTCTCTCTATATATATATATATATATATTGTTTGGACATTTTAGTTAACTTACTTTGTTGATTTGACAAGTTCTCACATCTCTAACCACTGCTTGGAACACTGAGTAATGTGCATTCACATAGTGCATGTAAACATTACAGTGTAAGAAATATGAAGCTCTTCCAATGTGCACCATCATTATACCCAAGGACCACTATGAAGAAGACATGTAAAAGGATGCAAGCTACTGTATTACTGACGGACCCAGCATACATTAATACACATTTATTTAATGCATTTCTTTCACACATACACTTTAAGCTGAGAAGATAAAGAACCTGTACAAAGGATGACCTGGGACCTTGGTTTGGTTATAGGTTCATAGGTTCATACTAGGCTATCTGCCCAGGGGCATTTATAAGCCTAGCCTGATTGTGTTTGGTTTATGCCACCCCTTGATTAGAGTACACTGTGCCCTTTTTAAAGTTTAGTTTACTGTGCCTCTGTCTAATAGTGACACGGAAGTAATCCCCGGGACAAACCTACGCTCCCCCATCCACTCATCAAGATTCTTCTTGAAGAGAGTCAGTGAGGTGCTCTGCCTAACATGAATTGGAATTCTATTCCAGAGTGAAGGGTGCCTCTGGGTTATGTTATTTAATTGGACAAACAACTTCTGTAAATCACAACACCTGGAAACAAACACATTACTATAGGTTATAGCTTATAAACAATTCAGAACCTGAACCATCTTGATAAACTCCAAAGTAGTTGACTGTTATCCCATATATATCATCTTCACTACCATGTATGTACAAGTATGCACACTAGTACTTCCATTCATACAGTCCCCCTCTCTGGATATCTTTACCCTCATTATTTTTCCAGTATTTTTCACCCTGCAATTTACTCCTTAGATACACACAGCATGCACTGCTGTTTGCCTTTGCATCCTTTGCTCACTCACTGAATACAACCTGCAATTCTTCTTTTATTGTTTTGGGGTGGCAATCTTCTGGCTGTTGCTTTCTTAAGCAAATGTTCTCACTACATTACCTTTGTAATACAGCAGTATTTTAATATGTGTGTGTGTGTGTGTGTGTGTGTGTGTGTGTGTGTGTGTGTGTGTGTGTGTGTGTGTGTGTTTGTGGCCCTGTATGCATTTGTGGGGAGAGTTGAAATGCCCTGACACCAGTGATTGGGCCATTATTTATTTAGTCATTAACTTGATTTTTAAACATCTGAGGTGTGTTTAAGTTATTGCAATTGGTGCTTATGTGTGTATTTGTAAGAAAAGGCTAAAACTGATTTGCATTGTTTGGTTCTTACAACATAATTACATTGCTATGTCTATTATCTATCATTTTACTGTAGTCAGACATCTGACATTTATAAGGTAATGCAACTTGCCACAGTTGGTGTGTGTGTGTGTGTGTGTGTGTGTGTGTGTGTGTGTGTGTGTGTGTGTGTGTGTGTGTGTATGTGTCTAGGTGACTGAAATAAATTTCTATGGCAAATTATTATGCATTTCATGTTATTATAATGTGATATCTGAGATGTACATAGTCAACAAAGTGGCTACAAATCTTACTGCAAAGATTGTTTAAAAAAGTAACCTTACTGACCCTGATGTCATTCAGTTAAGGAAACAGTCACTGTTCTGGCTTTGTATGGCTAATGTGCATTTGTGTGAAGCTAGATAGAATATTTTATTATGGTTATGATCTGTATGAAACAATGCTGAAATATGTTACTATTGGCATTACTTTTATCACACTCAACCATCCAAGATGTACACTGTCAACAAAGTAGCTATAATTCCTGGGTATAGGGGCTGTCTGTGGATGAAAGTGAATGTTTCTACTGTTATTTTCTCAGGTTATGCAGTTATTATTCTAGCTTTGCATGCCTAATGTGTATTTTGTGTGAAACACATTAGAAAATGTTACTGTGGCTACTGTTTGTGTGAAACAAAGCTGAGGTACATAACTGTGGTCATTATATGTTTTATCACAATCATACATCTGACTTGTGTGCAGTTAGAAAAAATGTTATGAATGCTGGGTATGTGTGCTGTCTATTGATGAAAATGACTTATCCTACTGTTGGAATCATGTTAATCATTCATCTGGCTTTGTAGAACTATCATTCATTTGTGTGAAGCAAGCTGGAACATTTTATTGTATGCATTTTTAAACAAAGTCAGACACCTGACGTATGTACAGTGAATGAAATAGCTCTGCTTGATATGTACATGGTCTGTATGTAGAAGAAAGTGACAATTTGGGGTATTGTAGGGAATCTAAAAGTAACAAGTTCACCATAATTTATTTCTGTTTGCATCATAGATGAATATCAGCACTATACACAATAAGTGACTGCCTCGGTGAACTGCACAGTTGCATGTGATAACAACTGATCATTGGCACAGTAGTTGCATTAAAACCAGAATAAATAGTAAATGTTTTTTATGGACAGAAAACAGTTTTTGCCAGTCAAGTGGTCATATTAGGTCAGTAATAGTTATTTGATTAATTTATACTTATGTAAACATTTTTAGTAAAGCATTTGATATACTTCTTATTTATATTTTAATTTTATTGTTCAAGTCAAGTGATTAATTCATCAGTGTTATTTATGCATCTTGAGTTTTACGTTTAAGTAGTTCTGGTGAAGTCCTGTTGCTATATTGTAAGAACAAAACTACTAAACTACATTAAATTCTTTGCCTTTGTCATTGCCATGTTGGTATTTTATGTAGGTGCTCCAGTTACCTTCAATGCCCCAAAGACACGCCAAAGATAAAATTGCATTCCAGTGATTTACACAGGTGTGTTTGTCTGTGTGTGTGTGTGTGTGTGTGTGTGTGTGTGTGTGTGTGTGTGTGTGTGTGTGTAGACCTCACTTGTCAATGGCATCAGTGTGTTCATGTGTTTGAATAAATATATTAATTTTGTCTGTAACCACACACACAGTATTAGGAGGTAGATACATGATGCTGCATGTCAGTAATAATAAGAAAAGTTAACAAGTAATTTGTCTTTCAAAAGTAAGACATAAAGTGCATTTCAGAACATCTAGATTCTCAAACCTTCTGAGGACACCTTGGCCCTAGAATCCTTGAATGGATAAGGGAATTTTGATACATGCTTACTGGGTGGCTTCCTCTATCCCTACCCCAGCCTTGCTCAGACATTTGCACAGAACATTTTTATAACTTGTGTGGGGTTAGAGATAATAGGGTCATTATTTATTTAACATTCCTGACAATCATATTCAGAAGTGTACAAAGGAAGTCATTATGACTTTCTTATCTTGGAAGAGTGTACTGTCTAACAGTAACAATACAGAATACATTCCTGTGATCATTATTTTTTTACTTTCCATACAATAAAACATCAGGTATGTATGCAATATCCTTAGTGGATATGGGTGAAGAGGAATGCTGTACATGAATGATGGGTGAAGAGGAATGCTGTATATGAATGTATGTATGTATGTCCTAAAGCAACAAGTTGAAATGAATTACCATACTCATATGTTTGCTCATTTTTGTCCCAGTCTTACACCAGAAGGGAACACAGAAGGTGACACTCTTTTGAGAGTCAGGGTTAGGAGGCATTCTATCTATATATGTGAACATAAGACTTGATAATATGTGCTTGTGATCAGCTGGTCTTTCACTTTCCCCCTATGTAGACAATGGAGTGGTACACTGAAGGTTTCTATCTTTTTTGGGGGGTGGGGTGGGGTGGAGATATCATTTGTATCCTTGCAACCATCTAATTTTCATTTTATTGGGAATTACTACTTAGCTTTGCACATTAAGTTTTGGACAGGGTTCATTCCCTCCTTGAAAGTAAAAAGTATGACTTAATTTCTAGTTATGCAACAATAATGGCATCAAAAACTTCACTCATCAATAATCAAACAAGGTAAGCTTAAAAATCCTGTATTACACTAGTTTCCTTAGTGTCACAGTAGAAGCAGTTATGCAAAGTAACCATCTTCTTTATAAACACATTCTTCCTACTGCTTGATCTAATGCATGTGCTTCCATCGGATGTCTCCCACAAGAGGAGAAAACATATTGGACCTGGTCATCACCAACATGGGGTCTCTATGTTTCACACCAGAGGTATACCCCTCATTGGTAAGATCAGACCATAAATTAATCTCACTGGACATCCATATTCCATCCCCACCTCCAGCCGAGGAAACCACGGTGAAGAACTTTTCAAAAGCAAACTTTACACTCCTCAAAACTGAGGTGGAATCCTTCAAAGGCCCCAGGCCAGTGGAAACTACGGCCTAAAATGCAGAATCCTTTACAAAAGCATTCTATGGACACCTACAGGAATGCATGGAGCATGCTATCCCTAATAAAACCAAGACTCACTCCTCCAAAGGTAGGAGACCTGTCTGGTGGACCTGAGCCATAAATAAGCTATACAACAGAAGGAGGAAGCTACTACACAATAGAGCAAAATCCCAAAAAGGGAAGGCATCTCTGATCAGTACTAGCAAGAAACTAAGATCCCTCATAAAATCATCTAAGGCCAGCTTCGAAAGAAAAATTGCACAAGACACTAAAGATAATCACAAGGCCTTCTTCAGTTATGTCAAGAACCTGAGAGGCAACTCTCAGATATGCTCTGAGTTAGTGCATAATGACACAAAATACACTGAACCCACAGACATTGCCAACATCCTGGCAGAAAGGTTCAGTGCAAATCCCCCCCCTTCCCCTCCAAAAGAGCAAATGTCTATCCCAGCAGAATGTAGCCTCCCTGTGATCACAGATGCACAAGTGAAAGCTGCCTCTCCAAAGCAAAAAACCCAGCATCAATGGGACCAGATGGTGTCCCGGGCTGCGTCTTACATGAGCTCAAAGAAGAACTAAACCTTCACATAAAGACACTGCTCATTCTCAGCCTTACTACAGGATATGTACCCAAGGAATGGCGTACAGCAACAGTGGTCCCACTCCACAAAGGTGGTGCCACAATGGACTCCGGAAACTATCGCCCTATAAGCCTGACCAGCCTGGTCTGCAAGCCTATGGAGCGTATCATCATGGAAATCATAAACAAAAACATCGGGAACCTCCAGACACTGGATCCTACCCAATTCGGCTTTGTTAAGGGCAGTTCTTGCCTCTTGAACCTGGTTGACTTCTTTGAAGGTGTTACCAAAGTCATAGATGAAGGGAAGGTAGTCCACACAGCCTACCTGGACCTCACAAAAGCCTTCGATACAATACCCCACTCAGGCATCATAAAAAAGCTCACCAGCTTAAATATCAACCCCTATGTCACAAGAAGGATTGCAAACTGGCTCAGGGATAGAACCCACATGGTCAGAATTGCAGGGGCCATGTCAGACTCTAAACCAGTTACAAGTGGCGTCCCACAAGGGTCAGTCCTGGGACCTCTCTTGTTCGGTATATATTTCTCTGAGGTACAGGCTAATATGGGTGGACTATGGCTGACAAAGTTCGCAGATGACTGCAAACTGGATGCCATAATAGACTCTCCGGCTGACATGAGCATCCTCCAGAAGGGTCTCACAGAGACGGATAACTGGTGCCAGAGCCATGGCCTTAAGCTAAATGCCAAAAAGTGCATTGTCATCCCCTTTGGGAAAAACAAAATGCCCACAAATTACCACATAGGTGGTAATCCATTAAGTACGGAAGAAGTAATTAGGGATTTGGGGACCCAAGTAGATAGTAATCTCTCCTTTGACAATCACGTTGCCAATGTGGTTAGAAACACCTTCTATATAGCCCAGCTTATCATGAAGGGGTTCACATCTAGATCAAGAGAGGTCATTGTGCCCCCCTACTCATCACTTATCAGGCCCATAATTGAATACAATGCCCCATTTGGGATGTACCTTACCTGACACCTGCAGCAACTAGAAAGACCCCAAACGTACCTCACCAAGAGGATCAAGGGACTCAAACAGATGCCCTATGCAGTTCGGCTAAAGAAACTCCAGCTCTACTCAGTTGCGTACCGCCTACTCAGAGGCAATCTGTGTCTGACGTATAATGCCATGTCTAACCCAGAATTAATGGACATGCTCCACCTCAGGAAATCCAAATCCCTTAGAGCTACACGCTCCAGGGACTTGAACGTCAGCACAGAAATAAATAGGACATGCTGGAGGGACAGATTCATATCCCAGAGGCTCCCCTCACTTTGGAACAGGATCCCAGTTCATGTTAGGCAGAGCCCCTCACTAACCCTGTTCAAGAGAAATCTCGACGAGTGGATGGGAGATCGTAAGTTCACCCCTGGGATCTCTTCTGTGTCCTTGCCAGATAGAGGGACAGTAAACTAACCTTAAAGGGATATCTCCTGTGACCTACTATACAGAGTCACAGTCAACTAATCCAAAAGGGTGGCGAAAGCCAAACACACTCTGGCTAGGCTTATAAATGCCCTAGGGCAGATAGCCTAGTATGAACCTATGAACCTATGTAGTCCTACCAACTGTGGTGTCCATGCACAGTGCAGCCTGCTTAGCATTCATTTGGTTAGGCAAAATTGTATGCACTTGTCTCCATATTCTTATTATATTAATCTTTGTCTTTTTGGCATAAACTTGAACATTTACAAATCATGTGGGAACTTACTGACCATACATTGATCCTTCATAGGTTCATAGGTTCATAGGTAGGTACTAGGCTATTGGCCCTAGGGCCTATACAAGCCTAGCCAAAAAGGTACCCTGGCTTTCGCCACCCAATAAAATTATTTTCCTGTGCCACTGTCAAGCAGAACCACAGAAGTGATCCCCGGGGTGAACTTCCTATTACCCATCCAATCATCAAGATTTTTCTTGAAGAGTGCTAATGCAGAGCTCTGTTTGACATAGATAGGTAGTCTGTTCTAGAGTATGGGAAGTCTCTGGGACAGGAATCTATCCCTCCACCATGTTCTGTTTATTATGGTGACAAGGTTTAGGTCCCTAGAGCATGTAGCTCGGAGGGATTGGGATTTCTTTAAGTGGAGCATGTCCAACAGCTCTGGGTTTGATATAGCTTTGAATGTTAGGCAGAGATCACCTCTGAGTAGGCGATATGCGACAGAGTAAAGCTGGAGTTTTTTGAGACGGTCTGCGTAAGGCTTCTGTTTGAGGCCAGTAATCCTCTTTGTGAGATATTTTTGCAGCCTTTCCAGTTGCTGTAGATGTCTTGTGAGGTACATTCCAAAAGGGGTGTTGTACTCTATAATTGGTCTAATGAGTGATGAGTAGAGGGGAGCAATGACCTCTTTTTTTCTGGATGAGAAACCTTTTATGATGAGGTGTGCCACGTAGAAGGATTTCCTGACCACTGTGGCGATGTGATTATCAAAGGAGAGACTACTGTCCACCTGTGTCCCAAGGTCTCTTATCACACTTTCAGTGTTAAGTAGACTACCGCCTATGTGGTAGTTCATGGGTACACAGTTTTTACCAAAGGGGATGACAATGCACTTTTTGGCATTGAGCTTGAGACCATGTCTTTGACATCAGGCATCTGTCTCAGTGAGGCCCTTTTGTAGGATGTCCACATCGTTAGGAGTTTTGATTATGGCTCCTAGTTTGCAGTCATCTGCAAATTTAGTTAACCAAAGAACTTCTGTGTTAGCCTGTACTTCAGAGAAGTAGATACCAAACAGGAGAAGACCCAGGACTGAACCCTGCGGTACTCCACTTGTCACTGGTCTGAAGTCTGATTTGGCGTCTGCTACTTTCACAGTGTGGGTTCTGTCAGTAAGACAGTTGGCAACCCATCTTGTGACATAGGGATTTATACCTAGTTTAGTGAGTTTATCTATAATTCCAGAGTGGGGGATGGTGTCGAACGCCTTGGCGAGATCAAGATAGGCTGTGTGAACCACCTTACCCTCATCTATGGCTTTGATGACTACTTCAAAGAAGTCTATCAGGTTTAGAAGACATGATCTGCCTTTTACAAACCCAAACTGTGTGGGGTCCAGAGTTTGGAGATCTCCAATGTCTTTGTTTATGAGTTCCAAGATGATACGTTCCATGGCCTTGCAGATGAGGCTCGTCAGGCTAATGAGGCGGTAGTTCCTGGGGACTGTTGTGCCCCCCCCCCTTTGTGGAATGGGATAACTGTCGCGGTGCGCCATTCAATGGGCACAAGGCCTGAGGTAAAGCTATGACTGAACATGGTACTTAGGTGGGGTGCTAGTTTATTCTTTAATTCATGTAGAAGGCAGCCTGGGATGTTGTCAGGTCCCATGGATGCTGTGTTCTTGGCTTTGGAGATTGAGGTTTTTACCTGTGCAGCCATGATTACAGGAACTTTGCATTCTTCTGGTATAAAGATGGGCCCTTTAGGGGGTGAGAGGGGGGTAAAGTTAGCACTGAACCTATCTGCCAGGATGTTGGCAATATCAGTTGGTTCTGTATATTTAGTGTCATTGTGCTGTAACTCAGAGCAGATCTGAGTGTTGCCATTGAGATTCTTGACATAGCTACAGAATGCTTTGTGGTTGTCTTTAGAATCAGTGGCAATTTTGTTTTCATAACTAGCTTTGGAGGATTTTATGAGGGATCTCAGCTGCTTACTGAGGTTGACCAGGGAGTTCCTCCAATCATGGGATTTTACTCTTTTTTCCAACAGTTTCTTTCTTCTGTTGTAGAGTTTGTTTATGGCATAAGGCCACCAGATTGGCTTCCTTTTTTTGGAGGATAGCATCTTGTTTCTGTTAGGGATAGCATGATCCATGCACTCGTGTAATTGCTTATAAAGTGCATTTGTGTAGGATTCAGCAGTCGTACCTCTACTGTCCATCTGCATGGGTGTCGTGAAGTTTGCTACTGTCTTAAGAAGCGTGAAGTTGGTTTTGGAGAAATTTTTTATGGTTGTTTTTCTAATGGGGGGTGGGAGCATGATGTGGATGTCTAGGGTGATTAGCTTGTGGTCGGATCTGACCAACGAGGAGCTGACCTCTGGTGTGGTGATGACCAGGTCTAGGATATTGCTGCCCCTGGTGGGGGTGTGGATAAGTTGATCCAAGGTGTTGGAATTGATGATTTCCAGAAAACGTTGAGCAAAAGAGTTGGTACATGAGTAGTTTTCCCAGTTAATGGTAGGGTAGTTGAAATCACCCATTATTAGAGTGTTGGGTTGTACCTTAATATTTTCCAGTGTATCAAGAAAAGAGGAGTGGGAATCCTGGGGCATGGTGGGGGGTCTGTAGCAAGCTACAGTCTGGATTGTGGTTTTGCCCAGAATTAGTTGAACTTGGATAATCTCGGATGCATTATGCTGAGCAACTAGCTTGGAGGTGTGGATATCCTTAATGAATATGGACATGCCTCCATCTTTAGTGTTTCGGTCCGGGTTTGGTGGCCGAAAGGTGTGGTATGAATTATAGCCTGGTAATGCAGGGGTGCTCTCTGGAGCTTTGAACCAGGTCTCTGTCACTGCACAGATGTCAATGTTTTCCATTTTAAGGAGTGCCTCGAGTGAGTGCATTTTGAGGTTTAGACTTCTAGCACTGAGTAGCATTACCTCAGATTTTGCTTGCTTGTACCTGTTACGGTGGTGAATTTGGCATTTGAACCTTGACTAAAAAAGGCACTATAGGGGTGGCAAGAGCCTTTGCCAGTATCCGGAATCCCAAGGGTGACAGGTGCAGGCCATCTCTAGCAAAGCAGCGTGGTCTGTCAATCATGTCATCCCAGGCAGACAGATACTGGATTCCCTTAGAATGACACCAGAAGCTTAGCCAATTGTTAAAGCCAATCATTTTGTCCTTGTACTGTGGTGTCATTCTTGGTGATGGCAGGATGCTACTCAGGGCTAGGGTCATACCGGCCTGGGCTACAAGATCGGAGAGCTCCTCCATGTCTTTTTTCATGTAGTCCTGGGAGGTAATTCTCAGGTCATTCACACCAACATGGACAATGACAGAACCATATTTGTACTTGTTGTGGAGTGACCTCAGTGCGTGCATTATGTAGCGGATCCTGGCACCTGACAGGCAGCTGACAGTAACTTTTTCCTTGTTTAGCCTGGTAAGTGGAACACCAGTGTGCCTGACTATAGAGTCACCTATGACTAGAGTGTTGGGTACGTTATGCCTTATGGGCTGTAGTTGAGTGGCACACTGAGTATGTGGGCTATGTGTCATTTGGGTTGTGTTGGGAGGATGGAGGTTGCTTGCATTCTGCTTTGGAGGTCTCTGTTGTTTGGGCAGATTTGTACTGAGAGCCTCCACGAATGTAGGTGTGTGTTTTGTGCTTCTGTGTGTGTGTGTTTTGGTGGTGTAGGCTTTGAGGGACTATGTGATGAGTGTGGTGCAGTGCAAGTGTTTACCTTCTCCTCTTGACTGTCTAGGCCAGTCTTTGGTGAAGAGAGCTTTGCTTCCAGTTTGGCTATATAAGTGCATCTCTCACAGGTCGTAGTGTTGGGTGGTAGGAGGAGAGGGTTGTCTGTGTACATGAGGCAATTGCTGCATTGTCCCAAGATGCCCAGATTCATCAGGTAGACAGGAGAAAACACCGAGAGCTGACCTTTAGACATGGCTGAATAGGTGTTTATTTATTAAGTACTAAAAACTGTTTTCCTCTAGACAAGTGAAGAAAGTTGAGTGCTGTAGTAATTTGTAACGTATTTAGTGCTTACAATGAGTTCTGAACAAGTGCTGAGCTCAAAGAAACAGATGAGTGCTAAAACTAAAAAGCTGGCTAGTTGCAAGGGAAATTTTGAAGAACAGACTTTATGGCGCCAGGACTAAAGGGGGGCTTAGGAGCAAACAAACAGTCCTGGACTCAGCAAATCCGTATCTGGACAAGACCTGCCACAGGAAGGGGGGGAAGCAAGCTTAGAATTTTTTTTTTCCAGTAAAGTGGAAATGGAGAAAGCTGGAACAGAAGTTAATTCAACGTTGAGAATCTGAGTGGGTTGGCTTTCACAAATGTTCTCTATTAGATTGAGTGAACTAATGACACTAGACTGGGAGGAGTGTCACAGATCAAATATAGAGTATGGGTGGGCAATTGCAAAGCCACCAAGTATAAGAACACACAACACTATGGAGGGTGGATGGAAAAAATTACAGTTCCTAGCTGTAGCCACTAAATGAAAGTTTTAAACAGATCAAGGAGCAGACTTGAGAATGCTTTTAACTGTAAATAGACAATCAAAAATGCACAGAAAAGCTCAGATAGAGCACTCACAAACAGAAAATACAACTCTCAGTATGAAAAAGCAGTTTACAGTTAAGTAATGTTAAAACAGTATAAAACAGTACATAAATGCAGTGAAACAATAAAACAGCTTTATAACAGTGCAAAATGTAGTAGTTCAACTGTATAGCACAATCATAAGCGTTTCAGAAGTGCAGTTCAGTGAAATAAGTGTAAGAAATAACTTAGCCTGCTCTTGCAATCTTAAGGAATTTCCACTTATGCAATGCAATCCAAAGCCTGAGCAATACAAGCAGAACCTTTATAAGACACAGGGTTTATATAGCAGTAAGAATGGAAGAGTTGGAAGAGATTACTACTCAGCCCCTGCTATTACCCAATCATTTGTACTACAGAAGGTCAGGAGGCCTTGTTACTCTCAATAATGATGAAGACAATCAGCAGGAAATGGCTGCCAGAAACACAGGAAACTCAAACAAAACTACCAGCCTAGACAACAGGCCTCTAGCAAGATTATGCCACCTAAGCAGAACACAGAAACCTCACTTTAAAAGCATAGAAAGAACACCCACAAAGAGAAAACACAAGTCTCAGTATAAAAAAGCAGTTTACAATTTAGTAATTAAATAAGAAATGCAATTATAGTAATGCACACTATTACAGTTCATTGTTTTCCTGTATGACTGCATTTCTTCTAAAACATAGGACTGTTTTTTTAAATGTTTATGCCACATTATAGCTTCACAGAGAACCAGGGTGTAAAAAATTATCTGATCTAGCCCCCTATTACTAATGTGCAGTGTGAAAAACATAAGTCAGTAAGCTTGCAGCACATCACCTTTTAATCTCTTATTTCTTAAAAAGAGAGTCCTAAGTTATACCTTGGGAGAATGCATGCTTTAGGCTATTGTCTACCCCTTAATTTGATCTTTGTGAAGTTATTTGAAAATTCTCTGCAGAGAAATCCCACACAAACAGAGGAAATATCCTGGTTGTGGACCGTTTTGTCAATAATTCTTTGCTTACAGTTCACTGATAGAAACACCACATTTCTATTCAGAAAGGTAAGGTATTACCCCTTCTTTTTGAACAGCTGCTTAATAACAAATGTATAAATCATGTTAATATTGAATTATTTATTATTAATTAATTAATATTGCTATGTTGTCCATTCTCGGGAGCAAGTGACAGTGACCCACAGCTTGTCAAACACACTGAACCACACTATTGCTAATAACATGTTGTGCCAGATAAGCATTTACCTCATCTGTGAATTCTTAACAAAAAGGACCCCACCCCACCCCCAAAAAAGAAGGAGTGGCTTCTTTGATACCCCTGTAGGAATCAGCATATTGTTTGCCATTTACAGTAGAGGCTTATACACTACTCCTACTGATGTCATCAGCAACTTAGCCTGAAGCTCTCTACTTTCAGAAACCTACCCTGACCAATGAATAGCTCATGATCAGTGTAGATGACTGATAGGAAGACAGCAAGTAAACCCAGCACTGAAGATCACACCATTAAGGCCAGTATTGCATTAGTCATTTTTTTAATCAGCAGCTGCATCCAGGTGCTGTAACCTTGGGAATGGTGGGTTAGCACCTCTTATACTTCTTCACTGTGAGATAATGAATATGTTTTCCATAAGGGAAGACAAGAGTGGGGCCACATCTCTGAAGGCTAGCTGAGAGCTGGTAGACTATTGCATAACATCACATCAATACACCTGTCTTTTAAAAATCACGTTTGTAAAAAAGTGCATAAATTTATCTCTAAAAATCAATACTCCATAGAAATATTTAAAACTATTCAATAAGCTACAGTGGAACTTAGTAGATAGTAACATTTCAAACAGTCTGTACATTACCTACATGATTTCAAGTTAACATTACATTTAAAATATTTTAATTACTGCCAGCAACATTTTACATATGTTCTCCCAAACTTTACAAGAGTGTCTATATACAGTTATGAATGTCTTCCCAAAGGTTTGTAGCATATAAATGGGCCACAGATCCAACCTATCAAGTAAAGCTCAGTGAAGTTCAATTCCCAGGTTGCTGTTTTCCATAGGAATTCATTTACTGTGCAGTTCTTAAGTGTGTACCAGCAGACACTTCTTTCTTCATAGGGATTTCTCATTTCTTCATGTTTGTGTGACCACAGAGTTTACAAATATAAGTTCAGGGGGATTGTGAGGATTGTCTTTTCCTACTGGAGAAACTGGGTTGCTTACATGTTCATTTTTTTATCAGATTCATTTCCAGACCAGTTGTGCTCAGTGAGTGGATTGCTTGTCAATCTTTAATTCAGTAATTCATAATACAACTGCAATGAATGCTTCCACATTTTTTTATTTCCCTGTATTTTCAGGCAACCTGTAAAAAAGTATTATTTTATTTCTCTATACAAATAATCATTTAAAATGTATGTTTTAACAGGCCTTTTGTAATTTCTGGGCAGCAGTCTTACAAAGACATATCTTTTTTCTTTTTTTTTTTCTGAATGACTACTACTGACTGAAATTCCACCTTCATACCCTGGGAGCAAAATCATCATCACCAGATGGTTGAAGAAATCAGCAGTGACTTCCTAATGGATGTCTCCCATTATGCACAATTACCACAAGACCTTTCTTGTCTTGTAGAACATAAGACACAAGGTTGAAGAAATGTGAATTCCATTTGCTTGTATAGTTGAGGGATCACGTCTCCTGTTCCCCAAGTTTCACAAAGCCGTTTGATCTGTTGACTGTTAAAAGGGAAGGCACTACAAGATGTGTCATTGCAAGCATTGGGATAATTTTGGCCAGGACTGGGATTGCTCTATAGGCAGGAGGCTCCTCAAAAGGGAATTGGGAACATATATATGCCAGTGCTGGCACATGGTCTCTGCTCTGGATTGTTCACTCATTCCATAAATGATTATGGTAATATTCATTTAGGCTGGCACTGGACAAAAATAACTTATCATTTTCTGGGTATTAGTTCTGTAAAGTAATCGATTCATTTTTGTTTCTTTTTTTTTTTAAGTCAGATTTCTTTGTAGCTTTCCTTGGAGTGCCCTGTCATGTTTATATATTCTGCTGCTCAGTCTTGCCTGTCTATATCCATCACTACTGAAAAGTTAAATATCTTCATAAGTTCATTTGACAGTGTTATATCACAACTTAACAGAAATTATCCTGTTCCTTTCAATATAGTTTACCCGAGCTGCTCAGAGTTTGGCATTCTTAGCCAGAGATCTGAATTGAATCTAAGAAAATCCAAGGCATCCTCTGAAATCTTCAACAAGCAAATAGAATTTAAGCCTGTTTTTTTCACTTGTGTACTGTATTTCATTGAACTGTTTTTTTCATTTTATACTGTCTTTACTGGTGTGACCGATTCATTCTGCACTTGTATATTTTGCTTCATCTGAGTTAAATAGCATAGCATTTGTATATTTTGCTTCATCTGAGTTACACAGCATAGGCTAGATTCAGACTTGCTTAATTTAGTCCGTTTGGTATCACTTGAGCACTAAAACTAGTCATCTTACATTAACAAGACTCATCTGAGCTGGAGATTTCTTTTGGTAGATTGTATTAGAACTGTTTAAATTTGTTTGTATTTAAGCACTGCATGTGCATGGATTTGAGCTAAGTTTACTGGAGTTGCTCAGAGTTTGGTGTTCTTAGCCAGAGATCATGAAGTGCATCTAAGAGAATCCAAGGCATCCTCTGAAATCTTCAACAAATACGAATAATTTAAGCCTGTTTTTTGCACTTGTGTACTGTTTCACTGAACTGTTTCTTCATTTTATACTCTTTTTGCTGCTGTGACTGATTCATTCTGCACATGTATATTTTGCTTCATCTGCCTCAGATAGCATAGTCTAAATTCAGACTTGATGACTCCAGACTGTTTGGTATCACTTGAGCACTAAAACCAGCCATCTTAGATTAAGAGTGCACCTGCACCCTTGTGGCAGCAGTGTGTAGCTCAAGACCCACCTGAGTTGGAGATTGCTGAAATAAAGGCTCTGTGAAGGGCTTTAGTGGTAGATTGTGTTAGAAGAGTTTACATTTTTTTCTATTTAACCACTGCATTTGCACATAGCTGTGCACAGCTCAGTGGGGTTTAGCAGTGGCTTGTATAGACACAAATGCTTAGAATCACATTTTTACCCCTGAATACCACTCAGTGAAACCCTCTCAGCCTATCCTACTGCTCTTCAGACAACTCAGTTGTGCACTGCTGTACTGCAGGCAGCTCAGCTTAAGCACTGTCAAGTGTTGCCTCACTTTCTTCGCTAATCTTAAATAATTTTAAGTCCCCTTGCAAATCCCAGAGCAATAGCTGTTCTTTTGCCCTCCTACAAACCAGGAATTAACTGCTGCTATGGACAACCAGTCAGTTTCCCAACATTTCTCCAGCCAGCCTGGTTGACATGGATATCCTGAGGCAATGTAGCAATTGCCTTACATATGCTGTCAACTACCTGCTCTTAAAGCAAACCCATACAGTATGTGAGAGATGTCACTATACCATGAAACCTGAATCAGTCCTCTAATCAAAAAGGATGTCAGCTCACATACCTCTCCTCTTATACAAGATAGCAACAGTAACAGTAACATCGTTCGTCCCTACAGATTTGGGACTTCATCAGAACCTTAAAACACAGACTCAACTGGCTTTAAATACATTACAATCCTTAATTAATCAGTCATGTGATCCACATTAAATAATTAAGTAAAATATGTCTGTGCGGGTAAATGAAGTTAAAACCTGTGAGAAACATAGTGAAATAAGACTAATTGTATAAAACAGTTGAATATTTATAAAAAAGGTGTAAAAACATCTGTACACAGTCAAAAAAGCAAACTGATAAATAGGATGAAAAATTACATGTAATAAATGTATAAAAATATACATATATATATATATATATACATATATATATATATATATATATATATATATATATATATATATATATAAGGACTGCCTTCCTTAAGACTGTAACAATAATGGATTTTAAAAATAACAATTCTCAAGATAAATAATAGATGTCAAAATAAATAATGAATAGCCCTGACTAATAATCTAACCTTATAACTCATGCGCTTTGATCTTTAAAATAAGTAAAACAGACACATTTTCATTTAAACTTCGTGGAGTTGTTGCATTTAATTTAAATTTAAACTGCCATAACAATTCTCCTTTCAATTTTCAACTTCCACCAGTCTCCTCTGGAGTTCCTTGGAATAATATCAATATCACCAAATCTAAATTTAGCGTACCCTGGACAAGACAGAGTGTGCTTAAAAAGTGCATTGTTGACATTCCCTTTGGAAATAGCATAGATATGTTCACAAATATGTTTCCTCATATGCCTTTCTGTTTTGCCTACATAGAAATACTCACAAGTTGTACAAATAGCAATGCAAACAATTCCTGTGGTATCACAGTTACCATACCATTTTTCATGTAAATATCAAAGGGTACACTCTATAACGAAACAGTGGGACCTTCCAGAATAAAGGAACACCGTTTACATACTTCGCAGTGAGTAGTACCTTTATTATTAAGAGAAGCTAGTGGTTTAACATGTTCAAAGAAAAAATTTTAATTTCTACCAGCTTTATAAATAAATTGGGGTGCTACACCTAAAACATCCAGCATTTCTGGGTTTCCGTTAAAAATAACCCAATTTTTTGACATAATGTCTTTGATGTCCTTGAAACAAGCTTCACAAGAGACCACCATACTATTAATAATTTGTCGGGCTTCATCATCTTTTTTGATGGATGAAGTGATCATGGTTTATCATCTAACAAGGGTTTAAATCATGACCCCCATCCTACAGTACGTCTTCACTTATTCTAAGTAACAAATCCTGTGGGTAGCCCCTTTCAAAGAACATCTGTATTATTTTAACCAGTTTGTGTACAAAATTTAAAAAATGTGAACACATTCTAGCAGCTCAGACTAACTGCCACCTGAATATGTTCATTTTGATGTATTTTGGATGGTTTCTATGGAAGTCCAAGCAACTATTAAAAATGTATTCTTTCTAAAAATTCTTGATGCAAAAATGCCATTTAACTCACCTTTATAAAGGGTAACATCCAGATAATCAATACTGCTATCTGAGTAAGTACAAGTAAATTTGAAGTATGGGGTAACATTATTCAACTAACCAATAAAATCATCTATTTCCTGAGTTCTCTCTTTCTATAGGATGAAAATATCATCCAAATAGCACTGATAGATATCCCACTCATTTTTAAATTTTGTTTTGAACACATATTTTTCTTCCCAAGCACACAACATCAAATTAGCATAAATGGGTGCACAACTTGCACCCACAGTTATGCCATTGTTCTGCTTAAAGTATTCAACTTCAAAGGTAATGAAGTTGTTTTGCAAAATTGTTTCCATCACCTCCATAAGAAAATTAACCAAGGTATTACTCAGGGTGGTCAATTCATTAATGGCCTCATGAAACAAATTCAATCCCTCCTGATGGGGTATTGAAGTAAAAAGATCAACAACATCTAATGTAGTGAAACAGCAGCTATCACTGTACCACTCCTGTTTGATCTTAGAAAAAAAGTCCCAGGAGTCTTTGAGTTAATAAGCAATCAGTTTGATGGCATTGTTTAATAATCTATGTATGACTTTATGTGCCTGAAGAAGCGGAATGGCAAAAGTTTTAAATTGCGTTTTGGAATAAAGCTACTTTCTGCAGTGGTTCCACTGGATCTGTTTTTCTTTTTTTACTTTGTTTACTTTATCAGATTTACTGGGTTTGTAACCATTCATAGTTTGTTTTCTTTGAAAGCCCTGGATGAGGGTAAAGCAGTACACACCGACTATCTTGATTTATCCAAGGTGTTTGACACAATTATCCGATAAGGGATCATTGAGAAATTCTCCCAGCTGGGTATCAACCCATTCATCACTAGATGGGTAGTAACCTGGCTTACAGATACAATGCATACTGTTAAAGTTGGGGAATCCACCTCCACCAGTAGACCAGTTACTATAGGTGCACCTCAAGGATCTGTACTGCCCCTTATACTGTTTGGAATTTATTTTTCTGAAGTCCAGTCAAAAGTTGATGGCCTGAGTCTTACTAAATCTGCAGATGGCAGTAAACTAGGCACAATTATAGAGTCTCCCAAATACATCAAGAAATTACAGCAGGGGCTGACACAAATGATTCGTGCCAGGGCCATGAACTGAAATGAAATGCAACAAATGCCTCATTATCCCCTTCAGCAGATAAGTAACCCCTGCTAGTTACAAAATAGATAGCACCCCTCTTAGCTCAAACACAGTGATGCGTGACTTGGGAATACAGGTTAATTGCGATCTAAACTTCGATCACCATGTGTCCACATTAGTAAGGAAAACCTTCTACACTGCCCATCTCATAAATAAGGGCATCACATCCAAGACCAGGGAGGTTATTACTCTGCTGTACTCGGCCCTTATCAGACCACTGATTGACTACAATTCTCTCATCTGTATGTACTTCACCAGACACCTGCAGCAGCTGGAGAGACCACAGAGGTTTCTAACCAAGAGAATTCAGGGCCTCCAAGACATGACATACATGGAAAGATTGAAAGCCCTATCACTTTACACTGTATCATACAGACTGCTGAGAGGTGACGTGTGCCTGGCCTATAGAGCAATCTCTGACCCTGCCCTAAAGGAAATGCTGCACATCTGTAAATCAAATGGGACAGGAGTCACTCACTCTAGAGATCTCAACCTGGCCTGCAACATTAATAGAACTTGCGCAAGAGACAGATATATCTCCCAGAGATTGCCACTCCTCTAGAATAGCCTCCCACTTCATGTGAAGCAGAGCTCCTCAATGACCCTATTTAAGCACACAACCTTGACAATTAGACAGGAAACTGCAAAGTCACCCAAGGGGTGGCACCTATGGCCCTCATGGACAGGGGCAATCAGTGCTAATCATAGTATCGCTCTGCAAACAGTGACCATCTTACTATGGTCAGTTAGGGTACTTGGGGTTTTTACATGGCTAGACTTGGAAAGGCCCTAGGGCCATTAGCCTAGTAACTGCATATGAACCTATGAATTAATGGAAAGTCAACCTTATCCTGTCATTTCCTTCTGCCCCGGTCACAAAACAACATTTCCCAGGTACTGGCACCTATGTAATGCATGCATGTCTCTTGGATTTAACATTCTGCTGCTTTGACTGTAGTTTTCACTGTTTAAAAATGTTGCTTCCTATATTTACTGAAGCATCAATCTAGCAACATTCTTACAAATGTCTAAATATGCGAATGCCTAGCTAAAGAACTTTGCAGGTTATGTTGTGCACTTTCTAAAAGAAGCATGAGTAAACATTTAATAGAGGAAAATAACACGTCTGCAGTGAATGTATTGTTTGTGCAGCATTCTGACAAGTATCCATGTGATCGATTTACTTACAGAATGTGTCAGAAAAAAATCTTATGTACTACTTCTAAAAAATCGCCCTGAAAATGGGACACTTGATTGGATAAACTCATTTAGTTTACTACTGGTAGCAAACTGAATTACCACCAAAGATCCATTTAACTTAAAATAGAAATGAGTTCAAACTTGTTGGCATTACCACTCCAATAGCAAGTTAACAAAAATAAAATAACAAAGCACCCATTCTGCAGAATGGAAGTCACAACAGCTTTTGGGATTGTCATAATGATTAAGATGTTTACCTCAAAAGCAAGAGGTACAGGGTTTGATTATGACTGAGTAAAACTGGCTAGGCTTAAAATGGCGCACAAGGACAGCTGGCCTAATACTTACCGATGAACCTGTAATAGAACATAGTGACTCAAAAATAAAAACATAACTACAATAAAACTCACATCTGCAAACAGAGTAGCAGCAAATGAATTCCATCACAATACCATATATGCATTAGCACATAAAAGGATAGACACCTACATAGTACGTAACAGACATCTGCTCCACTGTGTGGTTTATCTTCACAAATGCAGCTATAGAAAAGCTAAGGCATTTCTTTTCACAATAATTCTGGTATCTAAGGTTAGTTATTATATGAGAGGCAGAATTTGCTCACTCCTGGCAAAACGTACCCAAAATGTCTTTGTCGAAATAGTCAAATTGCTCTGTTCTGTTTGTGGGTAAATCACCTCCAGTCTTTACAACAAAACTGTCTTATGGACCCTGTTGCTTTTATTTAGAATTTCTCAAATGCCTATTTAACATCCCAGTTTTCAACTCTTCCATCTACTTCTTCACAGAAATGTTGTAAGCCTACTGTTTTCTGCAGATAATTTAATACTTCTTTATGTTCAGTTTATTTCCATGACGGCATACTACCACAGTGATTTCAATTCATTTAGTATGCTACTACCATAAATTTTTACTTTTTTTAAATAATCAATAGTGCTTTTTAAAAGTTTACTATTTACTAAAGTAAATGTTGCCTTACTACATGTTTGTACCACTAACACATATGTAATACTTTGTGCATGGTTTCCTGTTAGACCTCTGCTGAAAAGCGACACTTTACCTATTAGAACTTTCACTGTCAACAAATGCATATAAATAAAATCCTGTCTCATCCACAATCATGTTGTAATTTGTACCAACTGTAGCAAAACCATTTTGAAGAGAAACTAAAAATGAACATCTCTTTTCACCCAGTTTGATAAACATTCCTGGTTACTCCTTTAAAACCATGCAGAAGGGTGACCATCTTGCCTAAACACTGGATCTGCGTACCATTTAAGGCACAGATTATGGTATATGTGGTTTTCCTTCAGTGGCAAGAAAAACTGCATGCACAGAGAAAGCAAGCATGCATTACATACTATGTTAAAACCATTTATGTTATAAAAGCTAAACATTCTCATAACAAGAGCTGTTGTATCTTTCGGCTTATCGCCACAGCAGAACTCCGGTCCGCTAATGTTTGGTAGTGGATTTTTACATGCTGAGTTACCAGCCATGATGCACAACCTTCAATGAAGGCACGCTCATTCACGCATGTCTCCACACAGAAGACGCTCTAGCTGAGAATCGAACGGGACAACGTCTTGCTGTGAGGCGACAACGCTACCGCAGCACCACTACCGTGGGTTCAAATTTAGTATCATTACATATACAAAACTGTAGTATATGTAATGATACTAAATTTTCAAAATTATAATTCCACAAAATGAAAGGCAATTCTGCCATCAATAGTTAATCCTATCCCAAAGCCATTTCTGCCCTCTAATATCACGTAGCTGTACTGAGTGCAAAATAACTCTTCAGTCTGTTTCAGTTTTTTCACTTCAATATAATTTAGTCCACAACAGCCCTTTAGTGCCTTTCGGTTTCTTCATTTCCATTTTATCCTGAAAAAGATCATAAATGTTGCATCATCTTTTCCTCTTTATTTTTTTCTTAGTTATATTATAGTTTTCCTGAAATTAATTTGAATTAGCTTGGATGGCATATGGATTACGATATTCTTTCTGAAATTTTCATTGTTAGCAATCATCCACAATTTTGTAAACTTGAAGTGTATTTAGCTGAGGTTACTAAAGGACTATAAAGCAGATATGGAGATATAGTGATACTCTTTTTTTCCATAACAGTACTTTGATGCAGAAACTTTGTTATGAACAGCAAAATTAAGCTTTACACCAACAACTCATAAACACTCTTGTTTTATACAAATATAGCATTATTGCAGAAAACTATGAATACTATGTAATACTAAAAGATGTTTGGTGCTACTTATAGCAACCGTGAGTCATGTATGACAAAGCAGAGCTCCTACTTAAAATGAAAATTCAAACACACTTTCAATATATTTTGTACATGCATGTGCATTTTCTTGATCTTTTCAAAGTAACACATTCATTTTTTGTCTATTAGTGAAACCTTTTTTTATTGCTTTACTTATAAGACTCATAAATATCTTTTTAGATGCTGCTCATCACCAGTGATAAATGGCGGATGTAATTGTAAAATAATTGCAGGTTAGCAATGAGCAGTAGAAAAAGTTAGTACAATTCTGATATTGTGTACATTCCTGTGCCGTGCACCTGCAGGACAATAAACAGACCAGCACAGCTCTTTTCAGCAATCTCTGTCTGCTATGCAAACAGTAACTAACATCACAATGGATATAATTGTCCCCCTGGAGAGGAACCAATTACACACTTCATGTGCTCCTGAGTGTAAATGTAACATCCTAGTTTGTCTGTGCTTGCCTTGTAACAGTGTCTGATGAAATCCCCCTTCAACGGACATTGATTTGTGCTTCAGCTGCCCAGGGTGCATCTTACTGCTGGCAAGACTACGGCACATCTGTGAAAAGCATCACAAGCCAAAGGCTATAAATCTCTGTCTAGCTTCTAGTTAGATTTATGTTGTGCCCAGCAGGGAAACAACACAACTCCCTATAAAGCCATGCTTTTTTCTATTATAGTTTATGGTACCCACACATGACTGGCAATTTACATGTGTCAGTAGCAAATGGACATGAAAATATAATAAAAAGCAACAACAGTCACTACAGGGCTTCTTAGAAACATGCTGTAAACATCCAGCAAGCTACCCAGCAGAGACTGCTTACAAACAGAATGACAAAAATAACAAAAACTTGTTAAGGCCTGTGAGTGCAAAATAAAGCTGGCTAAACTCAATTTTCCTCACAAACCATAGGCAATGCAACAAGATCTATTGTACTGGAGTTCAAAAGCATGAGATGTAATACTGCATTTATATATGTGTGTGTGTGTGTGTGTGTGTGTGTGTGTGTGTGTGTGTGTGTGTGTATGCGTGTGTGTGTGTGTGTGTGTGTGTGTGTGTGTGTGTGTGTGTGTGTGTGTGTTTTATACTAACAATCTCGATCTTTAATTATTCCATAACATTTCTCAGAATAAAAATTAAAAAACAAAACATTGGAAAAGAGAAAAGCAACATAATCTTTCTTCTTTGGGTTTATAATTTCATCAAAAGTCATAGTTCATAACATCACTTCAAGAATTATTGACAGTAAAATTGTTAATGGTCAATAGCTATAACTTCTGTCTGCTCCTTCAGCGTAGCCATTAAACACCTGGAAATGGTCTAGCCCTTGAATGTAACTAACTTCTGCATACAGTCATATACTTGCACTGTCTGTCCCATTCTGAATATAAGGTAGAAATAACCATAGTTACTACATTGGGTTCTGTAGAACAAGAGTTAAATTCTGTCTTGCAAGGAAGGCTCTCTCTCTCTCTGTATGTGTGTGTGTGTGTGTGTGTGTGTGTGTGTGTGTGTGTGTGTGTGTGTGTGTGTATATATATATATATATATATATATATATATATATATATATATACATACATATATATATATATATATACATATATATATATATATTTTTTTAAGAGAACCTATGTGTGTGTGTGTGTGTATATATATATATATATATATATATATCTATATACACACACACGTATGTGTATATATATTTATATATATATATATATATATATATATATATTTATAAATACATGTGTGTGTGTGTGTGTGTGTGTGTGTGTGTGTGTGTGTGTGTGTGTGTGTGTGTGTGTGTGTGTGTGTGTGTGTGTGTCTGTCTGTCTGTCTGAGTGTGGACTGCATATTAGCATTTATCATTTAATGCCACCTTCTGCACTGATACTAATTCTTACATACACATTCCACAGAATTTAGAAATGTGGCATACGTGATCGCAATCAAGTCAACACAGTTTAACATAATTGGGCAACAAGCCCTGGGACTCATTATGAATGCCAGTTTGCAAGATGACCAGCTCCTCATTGTGGCTGTAGTAGGGACTCACAGGAAGATAATTTAGATGAACCTACATACAGAGTAAAGTAGGAGCAGGTGTTGTAAACATACTATGTACAAGTGTCTAGTTTAGCTATTGCACAATTGTGTACACACATGAATAGTAAAGTGTGAAATTATTGTTGTGACTCAAGGCAAACATATGCAGAAAGTATCTTACAGACCAAGTAAAGCTATGATTGTGAAGGGTTGAGTGTAAAGGTGCTAATAAGGCAACAAAAAGAACAGAAACTGATAGAAGATTACAAAGAGGTGCTGAGCGCCATATACAACGGAGAATGGGTGTGACTCATACATAGATATAAATCTGAAATACTTGAACACAGACAAAACATGAACATCAGAAAGGAAAAGATGATACAGTAAAGTAAGAAGGTGTACTGACCAACTCCACTCCTGATGTTATTACATTTATATTTTATCGGTGTACCTGTACTAAATATAACAAAAAAATGAAATATCAGTCCTAAGGGGATATGAAGTCATTACCCTGTTCAGTGATATTCTTGTAAACACAGCAGTAACTAGGTGATCTACTGCAGGATTCATACTAAGGTGATCAGGGAAACACAATCAGGAGAATGTTGCACAATGACAGAATGAAAGCAGTAATCAAAAGACAGGCTTCAAGGGAATTGAACCCAGGACTTCAGTAATTCTCTTTTCAACACAGCATTAGGAAGCTGAGTCACTATAGCTGTACAAAAGGGCTCAGGGAAATACACATGTGGGGAATGTAACACATGGACAGTATGGAGGCAGAAAAGTAAAGCAAAGAATATAACCATGGAATGAATTGAACACCCCTCTTTGTTTTTTGACATTTCACAAAGCAAGACATTCGCGAGTTCAGCCATGGCAGGAGTCAGAATAACGATATTCCATTTCATACTTGATAACTGCTGCACAGCAGCACCAAGGTCATATAAGTGACTGATGGCAATATCTGTAGTGTACAACACAGACTGGACCTCATTTCTGTTACACAAGTCCCATTTCCCATGAGTTATACATTTTCATCAAAAGTGTTCTCCATGGCACACTGCACAATGCTCAACCACAAAAAGTCATTGATTGTTTTGACTGATTATATAATTAAATGGACATAGCATTTCCATTTTTGACTATTCCACTACTGTGATTTTATCCCTAATATATTCACCTGATACTGTGTTATCGAATATTTTTGTTTAGGGATATAATGGCAAGGGCTATTATTGTCCATTTCTGTCTAAAATAATTTTATTGTAGAGGGACTTTAAGTTGGCCCAAATGAATGTGGCATTGCTGTGTTTCTGAACAATTCTACCCATTATAATTTTTTGAACAGGGGTCCTAAAAACAGGTTTCGGTTTATGGTTACTATGATAACACTGTCTGAAACCTTATGATCATTAGTAACTGATATTACATATTGGGCCTTTTTGAATTTATTTTATCTGGTGCACATACATATCTGGGTTAATTCAATTTTCATACAATTTTGGGGTTTTATACACTTTTTAATTTTTAATATAAGGGGCCATTTGGTCCAGGTTCATACACATATTTCCCATATATATATATGGTTTTATATATATATATATATATATATATATATATATATATATATATATATATATATATATATATGTAAAATTCAGCCCAAAACAAGGATATGGAAGTAGCAAAGCTGATTGTAGTACTCACTGAATAGTCCACGCAAATAATCCAAAGCAGTATATGCTGACAAGAACAAATTTTATTGTAAAACGTTAGCGCTTTCATGGATATACACTCCGCTTCCTCAGACGTGTTTAAAAATTGAATTCATGCCTCCTTTTTATAATGCATTTCGCTTAAACAATTAATCAATTACTGCCTTAATTGGCATATAAATCACTATCAAGAACAACTTTAAAGTCTTTTCTGCCTAAATGAATAAAGTAAATATGCTAACATATTTATTCATCACTTGTATTTTATGTTACATAAAACTTGATTATGAAAACTTAGTAATAAAAACTTAGTTATAAAAACTTAGTTATAAAAACTATAGACATAAATATGACAATAATCACCATGGAATAGTCAAGTTATAGAGACCATAAAATGCATAAACAACAACAGTTTCTATCTAAGAGGTCTGGCTTTAAGCACTGGCTTAAGAGGAACATTCTCATTAAGCCCCCTTCCTCTGCGTGCTGCAAGCCTAAGTATCCACTTGACCTCTGCTTGTTCCATCAAGTTTACAATATCTCCTAACCTAATATTACTATTCTGCACATGTAGTACTTGAAATACAAATACATGCTCGCTGCCTTTGTGAAGTGTATGCTTCGCTAATGCACTGTAATCTTGTTCCCTTGACAGGCAATATGCATGATCCCTTATACGTTCCCTAAGTGTTCTATTAGTTTTTCCTACATAAAAACTAAAGCAGGCTTTGCAATGAGCTACATATACCACATTTTTGGTGTTACAGTTGGCTTCACACCATATTTCCCATAATTGGCCAGTGTCTGGGTGTTTGAAAAACCGGGACTCATCTATGGCAGCACACTGGACACAGTTACCACATTTCTTTGTTCCCAAGTGGGGGTTGTTATGTCCCATTGCCCTGGAGTTACTCAGATCAGAATAGCATAATTGCTATTTAAGATTTTTCTTATTTCTATATGAGTAGGTTGGATAATTACCTACTAACTCCCTAGTCCTGTCATCAACTAGGAGCATATTCCAATTTGAGGAAATGGCTTCTTGGTCTTTGTGATATTGTTACTGTATGGTAATACCACAGGTAACTTTGTATAAGTGTTGCCTTTATCAGGGAGAACATTATCCCTGTTGGAGTAATAAGGTTTGACTTTAGTGTGTCTAAACTTGCTCACTGTTGTATAAACTCTATTAACCTCATGCTAAGAAGCCTCCACTCAATTTGTCCAATTCATCATGCAAAAGAGAGTCATCGCAACAAAGCCTGGATACTCTCATTGCTTGTCCTTTAACTATGTTATCAAATACGTTTGGGTTATGCATGCTGCTCCTGTGCAGGAAAGCAGGCCTATAGCATGGTTTTCTATAAACCTTAGTCAGATACCTACCATTGTTGTGGTAAATCGTTACATCTAGGTAGTTAATGCTATTCTCTGAGAATTCCAATGTAAACCTCAAGAAACCTTCCATGGTATTTGCTTGTTGAAAAAAAGTAGTTAAAATTATTTCAGAGCCCTTCCACAGGAAAAAGAGGTCATCGACAAAGCGTATGTAAAAAATTATGTTCGGATGGTTAAGCATGATCCCCTTTTCCCATGCCACCATAACCAAATTGGCATAGGTGTTGACACAGCTTGTACCCATAGCCACACCCTTCTTTTGCCTATAGCATTTGTCTTGAAAGAAAAAGACGTTGTGCTCCAACACCTGTTCCAATAGCAAACCAACTAAATCTGCTTTATCTTTTGTCATCAGATTTTCCTCTACCAAGAAATTCCTCACCATCCCCACACCTTCCTCATTAGGAATACATGTAAAAAGTGATTCCACATCCATTGTGGTTAGTAATATGTCATCATTGGTAACCAAATTATTGGTACATGCATACAAATCTGTTAAAAATTGTTCAGTATCTTTCAAAACATAAGTAAACTTAGACAAGGCTAACTTTAGCTCATGATCCAAATAAATAGAAATTGGTTCTGTGAGCCAACCAGAACCTGACACTAAAGGTCTAAATGATGGTTGTGTGGGATTCTTATGTATTTTAGGTATTCTGTGTATCCTGGGTATTATGGGATATTCCACAATAAGAAACTCAAACATTTCAATAGTTATTAGGTTCATCAGCCTACATTCATGTAAAGTACTATAGATACTATGCTGTATGTCAGATATAACTTCGGGCAAAATTGACTCATATGCCTCACTAGCTAACATATTAAGCATGGATTGTGTACAGTACTCATAGTCCATCACGACCACGGGCCCTCCCTTGTCCACTGGGCGTATAACTATGTTACTATTATTCTTGAATTTATTAAGTGCTGTTGTTTAATTTTTGGTTAAATTGTTCTCATTAGCTGTGTGAAAACTACCTATGTCGTTGTACAGCCTATTCTCAACAGCTTTGAGGAATATTTCCAAATTTGGTGGTAGGTGAGGATTAAACAGGCTCTTGTGTTTAAAAGAATTCAGACTAGTATTTGAACCTTCTTTAAACATGAGCTTTAAGGCTATATTGCGTGTAAATAATCTTACAGATAAAATTGCCTCACTTATATCCATGTTACAAGATGGTATAAAGCTCATACCTTTGTCCAACAATGTGAGTTCATCATATGATAGTTCATATTTAGATATTTTCCATACTAAAGTCCCTGGTTCCAAGAGATCTTCATGAGATGCACCAGCTGTTGAGTCGGTGGTTCTTTTTGTTTGGCTCCTCTCCCTGAATCCTGATCCGTAGATGTCTTTCTCCCTATTCTGATCAGTAAAGGGACAACCGGAAAACTTTGGCCTTCTGCTCTGTCAAGCTGTATCTTTCGTCTCACCACTGTGCTGGTACGAACCAAACCATTGTCTTCATTGACTTGTTGATTGTTGTTTTTATTACTAAGTTTTCATAATCAGGTTTTATGTAACATAAAATACAAGTGATGAATAAATATGTTAGCATATTTACTTTATTCATTTAGGCAGAAAAGACTCTAAAGTTGTTCTTGATAGTGATTTATATGCTAATTAAGGTAGTAATTGATTAATTGTTTAAACGAAATGCATTATAAAAAGGAGGCATGAATTCAGTTTTTAAACACGTCTGAGGAAGCAGAGTGTGTATCCGTGAAAGCGCTAATGTTTTACAATAAAATTTGTTCTTGTCAGCATATACTGCTTTGGATTATTTGAGTGGACTATTCAGTGAGTACTACAATCAGCTTTGCTACTTCCATAGCCTTGTTTTGGGCTGAATTTTACATCTATCTGCATTGGGGCTAGGACTAATTTCCATATATATATATATATATATATATATATATATATATATATATATATATATATATATATATATATATATATATATATATATATATATATATATATATATACACAACTGTTATAGACCATCTATTACCCATGGATTGGACCAAGATATGACAGGGATTATCAACAGATTGGGATGATCTGGAGGTCTTTGTTTTGGGTCATACCAACAATCAGAATGATAGCTTGAATTCAATAGTACCAGAGGGTATGTGTGAAGCCCATTTCCAAAGATTAACCAAATGTATGAGGTGCTTATGGTCCAATGTGTGGCATTCCAAACTTTTCAAAGCCTATTTGACTAAGGGAAGTTCACCCAGAGGGCTCAGGGTACATATACAACCCTTGGTGAGCAATATTGACACTGCATTGGTGGAACAATGGACCATGGCTCAACAGCAAGCCTCCATGGGGTTTGTGGGGGTCTTGGCTACTTATTATGACTGCTCCATAGATAAAGATATAGCTGAGGTAACTAGGTTGTGTGAAGAAATCAAGATATTTGAAGGGCAAGCATCATATGTTACATGCCTTAAACTTAGTAAGGCTCTCCTTAGTCTCGAGCAACAGCTTAGAGAAAGGAAAATGCGTAAGTTCCAGGGGGACTTGGCAGACCATGACAGGGGTAATCCATTTAGCAATAACAAACAGGTCAGGTTTGAGAATGAGAAAAGGAAGGTGGGTAAATGGAAACAACCTAGGTTGATCCTTAAAAGACCCACCTCCTCTAGTTATGATACATTTGGTGAGGAATCCTCATCAGCTACTGACCTGGACACACAACACGCCCCAGACTCCCCTACATCCAAATGAAGTAACACACAAATCCCTTTAGGGGTAGAGAGAGGAGGGAAGGGGTAAAACATTCCAAGGGTAGACAATATGGAGGGACTACTCAAACTGATAATTCAGAAGTAATTGTCATCAATAATAATGTGTTGAACATTTGTACAGTATCTTGGTCACAAACTCAAATACAATTATTGAAAAAAGGCTTAAATTTTATACCTGGTTTCTTTGTTTCTGAGGATACTCTGGCACAGGATATTATATCCTTTTGTAGATTGCTTAATTTAAGGCTGCACTGACAGTCATCTGCCAACTCTGATTATGAGAAGGGCTTTACATATCATAAATCTAATTTTACACCTCCTATGCATCATAATGTACAAATGTTCCAGACATGCATTCTCAAAGATTTACATTTTCATTCCAGGGTATTCTGATGCAAAGCTAACAATCTCTCAAAGATCAAACTTCAGGCCTTACAGGAAATGGAAAACAATAAAGAATTGGCCATTCTACCTGCAAATAAGGGTGGGGCAGTGGTAGTGATGAAATGGACACAATATGATGCTGACGCCAACAAGCAACTCAACGATGGGTGGTATGAAGATTGGGTGAAGATAGATGAATGCTGCCAGCCTAGCCAGATAGAATTTTGGAGACAATTCTGTCATCTGTAAATATTAATGTAAACCACAGGCTTGTTGTCTTAAATGGTAAAAATAGTGTTACATGTGGAACTGGAAAAAAATGTAACAACAGTGCACTCTACTGACCAAGTAAAGCATGTTGTGACCCTTTGATGTTAAAACTCAGAGCCAGTAAGTGTAGAGTGAGGCATCCTGCCTATTGTTTTAAGACCAGAGTTAATGGCCAGAATTTGCATGCATAAATGTCCTTTATTGCTCTGGTTTCTGCCCAGCGGTGAAGAATGTAAATGTAGTTTCTGTTAGCCTGGGAACGCAGGGAAGTGTGAAAAATGATGTAATGTGAACAGGAATGTGATTTTAAAAACAGAGAGAATCAGAGAGCATTAAACATTTTTGTCTTGACCATCCAAGTCACCAGCACTGTCTTGCTCTATATGTAACTTTATCTTAGACTTGTGTTTTCTCTTAGAAAAAACTAGAAACTAGAAAGATTACACTGTGTTTTTCTGTGATGTCAGAACTGTACTACTGAATTATTTCAAGTATTTCTCTGTGATCTCTGAACACTTGTCTAGCACTGTGTAGTAAAAGTATTGTCTTGTGTTTTGACTATTTATTAAATATTTAAAACCTTTTCAACTGTGGCGGTTTTTGTAGAGATAATTAAGCTCTTTAGAGTACTTGCTTGCCTTTAGTAAATTGTACAAAACCACTTCAATAGCTTTAGCCCATGGCTATACTAGCAAATAGATAATAATATTACACAGTAATAACTGGTCAGCCTTTTAAGGGCCTTTGACTGGCTAATAAATATTAGTGGGTGGCAGCAGCTGGTACTACCATATAGTCTGGGAAAAATGGGCACAGCTGGAGAACCGCTGCCAGCCTTCCCCAGGAGTGTCTGTGTGGATGTATAAACTCTTCTTAAAGTGTGTGTGTATGTGTGTGTGTGTGTGTGTGTGTGTGTGTGTGTGTGTGTGTGTGTGTGTGTGTGTGTGTGTGTGTGTGTTAGCTTCTTGGGCAGGGACATGAAGCGCTGGTTGGACAGAGAGGGTGCTGGAGGTTTTAGCTTGCCCACCAGGCTGAGATCTGGACCCTAATGCTGTGCCAGTGAGGAGTCTTACTGGGGACCTGGAGGGCATGGGAGCGACCAGCCCCGGAATGACTGTGATCTCTGTGTGCTCTTAAGGTAAATTGCACTTCACTGTATGTATTTGTTATCTTTTCCTCCTATATGAGACACCCCTCACTGGTGTTAGTGGTGAGTATTGAGGCTCCTTGATTGCTGGGCAAGGGCACGGGTGTCACATATTAATTGACCATATCTCCCCCCCTGGAGAACTCAAGCTAGTTTTTCAAGTGACCCATGAGAAATGCTACTTGAGGGAGTTAGGTCTATCTGAGTGTACCTTACCCCATTCCCTGTCTTGAGACACCATCTGCATTGGCATTTCTAATCCCACTGCAGTGCTGCACAGACATATCATATGCTTGCAACACCAGGCTCCATCTTAGCAACTTGACATTTTGCTGGCTGGATCTGTTTAACCATGTTAGGGGGTTGTGATCTGTCATAACAGTGAATTTCCTTCCATACAGATAAGGCTGAAGTTTCTGCAGTGCCCACACTATGGCTAGACATTCCTTTTCTACAGCTGCATAGCATTCCTCCCTGGGTTGGAGCCTACAACTGAGATAAACCACTGGGTGCCCTTCCCCCTCTGAAGAAATCTAAGTACAGCCCCACCCCATGGTTCGAATCATCCACCAGCACAACAAATTCTTTGCTGTAATCTGGACTGGTTAACAGAGGGGGTCCTCCTAAAGCTTCTTTAAGCTTCTGGAATGCCTGTTCACATGCTGGGGTCCACACTACCTTATCTGGCCTATTCTTCCTTGTCAGGTCTGTGAGGGGAGCAGCTATGGTACTATGACTGGGGACAAACTTTCTGTAGTACCCTGCTGTCCCTAAAAATGCCTTCACCTGCTTTTTGGTAACAGGTGCAGGCCATGCTTGAATGGCTTCCACTTTGGCAGGTTCTGGCCTTATCTTACCACTCCCCACTCTATGTCCTAGGTAAGAGACCTCTGCCATACCCACCTAACATTTGCTTGGTTTAATGGTCAACCCTGCCCTCTGTAGCTTGCCCAGCATCTCCCTAACATGTTGGAGGTGCTCTTGCCAGGAATGGCTGTAGATGGCAATATCATCTAGGTAAGCAAGGGCAAACCCTCCTGCTCCTACTAGGATATGAACGACCAGCCTCTGGAAAGTTGCTGCGGCATTTTCATCCCAAAGGGTGTCTTTGTGAACTCATACAAGCCAAAAGGAGTCACAACGGCTGACTTCTCTCTAGCACTGGGGGTCAAGGGCACCTGCCAGTAACCCTTGGTAAGATCAATGGTTATAAGATACTTAGCCCCACCCAGCTGCTCTAGGGCCTCATCTGTCCTAGGCATGGGGTAAGCATCTGACTCTGTGTGACTATTTAATTTACTGTAGTCCACACAGAACCTGGTGCTGCCATCCTCCTTTGGCACTAGTACCACTGGGGAGGGTCAGGGACTGTTGGACTCTTGAATCACTCCTAGTTCCAACATCTCCTGTACCTCCTCCCTCAGAGTCTGTTTGACTCTCTCAGGCACTCTATAAGGGGCCTGCCTAATAGGCATTTGGGGTCCTGTATCCACCTGGTGCTGCCCCAGGTGGGTGCACCCTGGTTTCCCAGTGAACATGTCCCCAAATTCCTGTAACACTGCTCGGATTTCTCAAACCTGGTTAGGAGATAGCTGCTGGGACATTGCTACCCCTTCCACTGAGGTGTCAGCCCGAGCCTCACTGAGGAGATCAGTCCCCAGATCTCTCTCAGACTCCTCCTGCAATCCACTGCAAATTGATAAAATACAAAGTGCGCACCAAGTCACAAGTTGTAGTAAGCACCAAAACAGTTGTCACGACAAAAATCCACTATTGAATCAGGGTTGGCATAAACACTTTAATAAAATTGAAGCGCTTTTCGTCTACTACAGTTAGTAGACTTCCTCAGAACATAACAAGTAAACACTGTTAACACTCTTTAAGTACCCTCTAGGGTGTCAGCTGATATTAATTGTAACAAGTTCATCCCCTATTCCTTAAACAATAAAAATCCAATAAAAAAAACATACAAAATAGTAGTATATAGATTCACTAAATGCACAATTAAAACAATAAAAAATAGTTTGATGAGGTTTAATGTCTCATAACACAATATATATAACGAACCCTTTTTTAAAAAACATCTGGTATAACATGTCACAGTTTAAACTGAGTTTATAATGTTAACTTCATGTTATTTGGCATTAACTAACTACTTCATTTTAACGTCTCAGGTTTCTAAGTTTTAAAAGGCAATTGATTGAACATAAATCATTAAGCCCTGGAAATGCATAAGAATGCAATCTTATCTGCCACATCAGTTCCTTTTCTTCTAACATTAAATTAAGGGGAACACTTTGCCCATTGTTTAGTACTTGGTCAATTACTATGAACCTAAAGTGATGTTCTTTTTACAGTGACACATGTTTTGCTAACGCATTCTCTAATTTCCCTTTCTTTATTGCGTATAAATGTTCATAAATTCTGTCCTGTAATCTACGTTCGGTCTTCCCAACGTAGAATCCAGGACATTGCTGACACATAGCTAAATACACCACCATACGGGAATTACAATTAGTTCTATATTTCAAAAAATAAGCTCTCTCAGCTATAGTGAATTTATTTGTCTCCAAAATAGTGCTACATCTATTGCAATTTTGGCATTTGAAAGTACCTGGAGTTTTAACAAACCTAGGAACAGGTTTTTCAAGTAACTTTTTCGAGTTGTTACCTTTCCTAAAAGTAATTTCTGGTCTAGACCCCAATTTGTTATACATCAAGGGGTCCGTTTTGAATATCTCCCAGTTTTTTCGAATAAGGTCAACTATCATGTAACTGTCAATATTAAATGTCAATATAAGTCTAGGGGAAGTATCTCTAATACCAGGTTCCTTGTCAGGTGTCTCAATGTTCGATAACTCCAGTAAATTTAGTCGAGTATTAAAGTTAACTCCTTCATCAGTTCCAGATGTTAACTCGATTTTATTGAGTAAAGGTTTAAATAACCCTGTGTTTCTTTTAACAGATACTTCCTCTATTAGTGAGTCAATCAATAGTGATGGATACCCCCTCAGTGTAAACATGGATTTCAAGTGTTCACATTCATCCCTGAAGTCTGCGTCCAAACTAACTATTCGGGCAGCTCTCACAAGTTGCCCTTTCACGACAGATCTCTTCTGGAAATTGGGGTGACAACTTGTGTAATGCAATAGAGAGTTAGAATATGTAATTTTTCTATGTATAGTAGATACAAAAGCCATCAATTCAGTCGGGGGTCACCAACGTATACTTGTGCGAAGGTGGTAGATTCCATTCTTAAAAAATATCTTGTGGATGAAGTACATATTTGTAAAGACTCTTGGTCATTTTTGGAGAAAATTAACACCTTAAACTTTGACATTAACTATAATTTTTTAACAGTGGATGTCAAAGATTTATATACCTGTATACCCCATACCATAGCTACTGACTGGGTAGCAGCTATGCTTAAAAAGAAGAATGCCCCACCTACGGAAATTTCCTTGACTATTGAGCTTCTGGAAATAATTTTGTACAACAACTTTTTTGTGTTAGGAGACAACTTTTATTTACAGAAAGTAGGAATAGCCATGGGCTCCCCATGTGGAGCAAGTGTGGCTAATATGGTGATGGCATTTTGGGAGGGCGAATATGCTTTCAAAAACAGTGAATTAATGAATAAAATTCACTTTTATACGAGATATTTAGATGATATTTTTATAATATTTGAAGGCGATGAATTAGTTGGAGAGGAAGTTGTGCAAACATTAAATTCTACAACAAACTTCCTAGAATTCACATTTTCTTTTAGTAGTATGGCAATAGCTTATTTGGATGTTTGGTTAGTGAAGAACACTGAATTGATGGCTTTTGTATCTACTATACATAGAAAAATTACATATTCTAACTCTCTATTGCATTACACAAGTTGTCACCCCAATTTCCAGAAGAGATCTGTCGTGAAAGGGCAACTTGTGCGAGCTGCCCGAATAGTTAGTTTGGACGCAGACTTCAGGGATGAATGTGAACACTTGAAATCCATGTTTACACTGAGGGGGTATCCATCACTATTGATTGACTCACTAATAGAGGAAGTATCTGTTAAAAGAAACACAGGGTTATTTAAACCTTTACTCAATAAAATCGAGTTAACATCTGGAACTGATGAAGGAGATAACTTTAATACTCGACTAAATTTACTGGAGTTATCGAACATTGAGACACCTGATAAGGAACCTGGTATTAGAGATACTTCCCCTAGACTTATATTGACATTTAATATTGACAGTTACATGATAGTTGACCTTATTCGAAAAAACTGGGAGATATTCAAAACGGACCCCTTGATGTATAACAAATTGGGGTCTAGACCAGAAATTACTTTTAGGAAAGGTAACAACTTGAAAAAGGTACTTGAAAAACCTGTTCCTAGGTTTGTTAAAACTCCAGGTACTTTCAAATGCCAAAATTGCAATAGATGTAGCACTATTTTGGAGACAAATAAATTCACTATAGCTGAGAGAACTTATTTTTTGAAATATAGAACTAATTGTAATTCCCGTATGGTGGTGTATTTAGCTATGTGTCAACAATGTCCTGGATTCTACGTTGGGAAGACCGAACGTAGATTACAGGACAGAATTTATGAACATCTATATGCAATAAAGAAAGGGAAATTAGAGAATGCGTTAGCAAAACATGTGTCACTGTACAAAGAACATCACTTTAGGTTCATAGTAATTGACCAAGTACTAAACAATGGGCAAAGTGTTCCCCTTAATTTAATGTTAGAAGAAAAGGAACTGATGTGGCAGATAAGATTGCATTCTTATGCATTTCCAGGGCTTAATGATTTATGTTCAATCAATTGCCTTTTAAAACTTAGAAACCTGAGACGTTAAAATGAAGTAGTTAGTTAATGCCAAATAACATGAAGTTAACATTATAAACTCAGTTTAAACTGTGACATGTTATACCAGATGTATTTTTAAAAAAGGGTTCGTTATATATATTGTGTTATGAGACATTAAACCTCATCAAACAATTTTTTATTGTTTTAATTATGCATTTAGTGAATCTATATACTACTATTTTGTATGTTTTTTTATTGGATTTTTATTGTTTAAGGAATAGGGGATGAACTTGTTACAATTAGTTTCAGCTGACACCCTAGAGGGTACTTAAAGAGTGTTAACAGTGTTTACTTGTTATGTTCTGAGGAAGTCTACTAACTGTAGTAGACGAAAAGCGCTTCAATTTTATTAAAGTGTTTATGCCAACCCTGATTCAATAGTGGATTTTTATCGTGACAACTGTTTTGGTGCTTACTACAACTTGTGACTTGGTGCGCACTTTGTATTTTATCAGTTTCCTGTTTCTTTGTGGAATAAATCCACTGCAAATGCTCAGCACAAGGGCCTCCCTATCATGGTAAGGTTTCATCATGTTAACATGGTAAAATTTGTGCCCTTGCCTTCTGCCTAGCAGTTCCACCATGTAATTAACATCATTTACCTTTCCTACCACCTTGTAGGGTCCCTCCCAAGCTGCTTGCAGCTTGTTGTGTCTGACAGGAATGAGAACCATTACCTGATACCCCACAACATACTCTCTAGCTCAAGCATTCCTGTCATACCACCCATTTTCTTCTGTTGTTGGGCTTCTGCCAGGTTCTCCTGGGCCAAGCCAATGAGTTTCCTGGACCTTGTCCTGAGGTTTAGGACATATGCCACAATAGACCCCTTTTGAGACTTGCACTCACCTTCCCACTCATCTCAAATTAAATCGAGAGGTCCCCTCACCCTATGCCCAAACAGCAGCTCAAAGGGTGAAAAACCTGTGGATTCCTGGGGAACCTCTCTGTAAGCAAATAGCAGATGGGGCAAATATATCTTAAACTGATCTGCAAATGCCCATAGCATGGACTTGATTGTAGAGTTTAACCTCTCAACAAGACCATTAGTCTGGGGATGGTAGGGGGTGGTCTTAATGTGCTTCACCCCACAGGACTTCCACAGAGAAGCCAGCAGGTCTGACATGAAATTGGCACCTCTGTCAGTCAGTATTTATTTTGGGAAACCTACCCAGCTGAAAATCTCTAACAATGCATTTGCCACCTTCTCAGCCTCAATGGAGGACAAAGCCACTGCCTTGGGTTATCGTGTTGCATAACCCAATACCACTAGGATATACTTTTTCCCTGTGGAACTTGGGGGACTCAGAGGACCCACAATATCCACAGCTACCCTCTGCAATGGCTCCTCAATCACAGGCAGAGGCATCAAAGGAGCTCTTACCTTGTCTCCTGCCTTGCCTACCTTTTGGCACTGCTCACAGGTCCTGCAGTACCCTGTTACATCTCTGGAAACTCCAGGCCAATAAAAGTTCTGCATAATACACCTCTTTGTATGTTTTATGCCCATATGACCTGCAAAGGAAATATCACGGGCTATGGCTAGAAGTGCCAGACAGTAGGCTCTAGGCACTACCAACTGCTGTACTCTCTTACCTTCTAGCCCTCCCTCAGGGGTCCACTCTCTGTACAGTAACCCTTTGTCCCAGTATACAGATTTCCCCTTTCCTTGAGAATCAGGTGCCCCCTTAGCTACCTGCCTCAGGCCTTGCAATGTAGGGTCTGAGAGCTGAGCCTGTCTCAACTCTCTCTTTGTAACCCTTCCCAGCTCCCCTTCCACAGGAAGTCAGGCATCCTCTAACAGTCATGTCTCACTGTCAGCCTGGGTACTACTATTCACCTCCAACTTTGCAGTCACTCTGTCCAAGGGACCATCAGTACCCCCAAGCAGCTGTGGCTCACCTTCAGTCTCACTGCTACAGGGTAGCTCCCTCCCTGAAGTAACCACCTCCCCAGTCCTGGCTGCAAGTATGCAGTCTGTCTGGATCTCACCCAGGCTACCAGACCCACATGCTTGTCTCCTAGCCTGACTACATGTAACTGCATAAACACATGGTACTGCCTCATCCAAATCCTTCCCTATCAGAACATCTGCAGGATGGTAGTTTGGTACCCTTGTTGTCCCAAGACAACCTACTATTGGCATTATTGGCATTGGGTGTCTTTCCCACCTACTGGCTCCCTCACCTTTTGTTCCCCACCTTGCCTCCATGGACACCTGTATGCCACATGGCCCCACTGGTTGCATTCAAAACATTTAATCCTAGCTTCTGGATGTGTATCCGGACTAGTGGCTTCCCCTGCTACTGGAAGATTCTGTTAGGGCAGTCTGTGCTGCCCACCATGGATTCCTTTAGACCCATGAGCAGTACTGGGGGTCCCTTTCCTGTGCAGGGCTGCCCTGCTTGCCAGGTATAGGTCTCCCTTCTTCCCCAACTCATCTGAAGTGGCACATTGTCTATCAGCTAAACAGATCCTCATGTCCTCAGGCAAAGTGGTAAGGGCTTGTTCCCTCACCAAAAGGTCTGCCAGCCCTTCAAAAGTGGTGACCAGGCATCCACTCACGCACCTATGGAAATAAGTGCTCAGTTCAGCAACATATTCACACACACTTTCATCCGCCTTGCGTCTCTGCTCACAAACATTTTTCCTATACGTTTCAGGTGTTAGCTTAAACAATTCTAACAAGTGATTTTTAACAGCAGTATAATCAAAACATGCAACATCAGACGTTTTTGACAAAACAGTTATAGCTTTACCATGGAGTAAGGGGGTCAGGAACCATACCCAGAACCTTTTGTCAACACCATACTGTTTGCATACCCTCTCAAATGTATGAATGAAACTATCAAAATTATCCCCCTCTTTAAACTGCAGAAGAAATTTACTGACCTTTTGTGCTTCTGGGGTCCAGTTACTCCCTTCCCCATTATCTCCATGACTCTGGTGAAGAGTCAGCATCTCCTTTTCATACTGCCTCTGCCTGTCCTTTTCCTCAGTTTCCAGGCGTAACAGTTTCTCATTCTCCTCAGCCTGCAAATGTTGCAGTTTCTTATTGTCTTCACTCTCTAAATGCCTTACTCTCTCAGCTGCTTCTAGTTCCAAACGCCTGACCTCCATCTCAAGTCACTTTAGCTCCAGATGGATTTTTAAGTCCTCTGCAGAAAGGTTGAGCTGTCCATTCTCCGAGGGTATTATATCTCCACTGCCAGTCTAATTGTCCTCCTAGCTGCTGTTTTCTGATGCAGCTGTAACCAAGGCTGCAATCAGGTCTGCCTTAGTCAGGTTTCCATGCACCAGTCCCCTAGCCTGGCACATCTCCACCAGCTGGCTCCTTGTCAGCTTTCCATACTCCTCTGCTGACATCCTGCCTGCTCACCCCGACTAACTAAGCTAACAAAAGAAATAAAACAATTGTGATCTGAACTCTGAGTATCACTGAGTGGCTGATTTAGAGTACAAAACACCTTCAGATCTCACTGTACACAAGCTACAGGAATTCACTCTACCCACACCACTACAAGCCCAGTTAGTATTTGCTAACCAATTAATATGTGGTGTGGATATCCCACCACTGCCAAACAATTAATATGTGATGCCCGTGCCCTGGCCCAGCAATCAAGGAGCCTCAGTCCTCACCACTAACACCAGTGAGGGGTGTCTCATATAGGAGAAAAGGATAACAAATACACACAGTAAAGTGCAATTTTCCTTAAGAGCACACAGAGATCACAGTCAGTCTGGGTCTGGTTGCTCCCTTGCTCTCCAGGTCCCCAATAAGACTCCCCACTGACACAGCTATAGGGTCCAGATCTCAGCCTATTGGGTAAGCTAAAACCTCCACACCCTCTCTGTCCAACCAGTGCTTCATGTCCCTGCCCAGAGTAGCTGACACGCACACACACACATACGCACACACTTTGAGAAGAGTTTATACAACCACACAGACACTACTGGGGAAGAATGGCACAGGTTCTCCAGCTGTGCCCTTTTTTCCCAGACTATATGGTAGTACCAGCTGCCACCACCCAGTAATATTTATCAGCTACTCAAAGGCCCTTAAAAGGGTGCCCAATTATTACTGTGCAGTATTATTATCCAATTGGTAGTATAGCTCAGGGCTAAAGCTATTGAAGTGGCTTTGTACAATTTTACTAAAGGCATGAAAATACTCGAAAGAGCTTAAATTATCTCTATAAAAACAGTCACAGTTGAAAGGGTTTAAAAATATTTAATAACAAATACTCAAAACACAAGGCAACACTTTTACTAAACAGTGCTAATCAAGAATTCAGAGATCACAGAGAAATACTTAAAATAATTCAGTAGTACAGTTCTGACATCACAGAAAAACACTTAGTCTAATCTTTCTAGTTTCTAGCTATTTCTAAGAAAAAACACATGTCTAAGATAAACTTACATATAGAGCAAGACAGTGCTGGTGACTTTGATGGTCAAGACAAAAATGCTTAATGCTCTCTGATTCTCTCTGTTTTTAAAATCACATTCCTGGTTCACATTACATCATTCTTCACACTTCCCTGGGTTCCCAGGCTAACAGAAACTACATTTACATTCTTCACCTCTGGGCAGAAACCAGAGCAATAAAGGACATTTATGCATGCAAATTCTGTCCATTAACTCTGGCCTAAAAACAATAGGCAGGATGCCTCACTCTAGACTTACTGGCGCTGAGTTTTAACATCAAAGGGTCACAACATGCTTTACTTGGTCAGTAAAGTGCACTGTTGTTACATTTTTTCCAGTTCCCCATGTAACACTATTTTTACCATTTAATACAACATGCCTGTGGTTTACATTAATATTTACAGATGACAGAATTATCTCCAAAATTCTATCTGGCTAGGCTGGCAGCCTTCATCTATCTTCACCCAATCTTCACAGGTGGTACTATATTTGTATGCCATTAGATCCTACTTTTTGATTCAAAAAGCAGATTGATGAATCTCTATTGTGTGCTAAGGAGGAGGGTATTATTTCTGACACCACTTTATATCATTTAACAGTGTCAGATCCTATGAGCCAATACATTTACATCCTCCCCAAAATACATAAAGATCTTACCAATCCACTGGGCAGGCCCATCGTTTCAGACAGGGGTTCAATTACGGAACCCCTTTCACAATTCCTCACTAAATGTCTACAGCCCTTACTCAAATGGGTTCGGTCAAGAATTTAGGACACTACAGAATTCCTTCAAATCATCTCTGATATGCAATTGGAACCGGGCTAGTTGTTATGCACTCTGGATGTCTTGGCACTGTACACCAACATTCCCCATTGAGCTGGATTGAAAGCACTTAAATATTGGGTTTACAAGTCAGAACTTTATCCGCCAGGTTTTAATACTTTCCTGATCTGCCTTGCCGAACACGTACTGACTAAGAAAGTTTTTTTATTATCAGAAGAAATGTTATTGGCAGGTCCAGGGTACAGCAATGGAGGCATCTTTGCCCCCATTTATGCTGACTTGTTCATGGCCCTTGTGGAGGAACATTTGATTTATGACAATACACATAACATCTATCTAGATGAAATTGACATTTGGAGATGCTTTCTTGATGACTGCTGGATGATACGGAGATCTGATGAGGAATATCTAATGGAATTTGTGGGGTACCTTAATGATAACAGATGGGGCCTCCAATTCATGGTTAATTACAACTCTGAACAAATTACCTATTTTGATGTTTTGGTTACTAGCAATATTGATCATACCCTAGAAACAGAGGTCTGTCAGAAATACCCACAATATAACTCCCTCCTCCATGCCTCCCATTTTCATCCTCCACATATGTCTAGGAATATTCCTAAATCTCAATTCCTAAGGATGAAGTACATATGTTCACACCCGACCACTTATGAACATTTCAAGGAGGATCTAACGACCAGATTTAAAGATAGGTGATACAAAATGGACAATATCCTTAATGCCAGTAATTGGGTATCCACGCTCAATAGGAAGGACCTTTTGAGCTATAAGGAGAAGCAACCAGGGAACCAACCAGTTATTCATTTAGTAACCACATATGGGAGGAATACTGACTTGCTATTAAACAGTGTCCAAAGGCACTGGAACATCCTTTTAGCAGACAACAACTTTTCCCAATTCCTACAGGACAGATCCTTGTTTTCATTTCAGAGAGGTAGGAACTTAGGCTCACACTTTAGTCATTTTAAACACAGTTCCAGGACTAAACAAGACCTTACACAGAAAACTTTGACTGACGATCTACTTGTGGGCTGTGTTCTATGTGGTCATTGTACCCATTGTGATAAAGTTATCAAATCCAAACAGTTTGCTAGAAACAATACTGGTAATGTATATGATATTGGGTTCTTTGCAAACTGTGGTACCGATTGGGCCATCTATCTTACAACATGCATTTGCTCAGCTTTTTATGTAGGTCAAACTTTCAGACCTTTATGGTTGTGTATATCAGAACACCTCAGTGACATCCAAATTAAAAAGACTAGCAATGCTCTTTATAAACACTCAATGACACACAAGAATGCTTCTTTCAGATTTATGGTAATTGATAGAATTATGGGCAATAGGACTAATAAAGCCGGATGGCACACAATATTAAATACTAAAGAAAAGAAAAGGATCATCAAATTGGGTGGATTATTTCCACCCGGGCTTAATGAGCATCTATGAATAACCAATGAGCTTGAATTTGTCTACTATAAAATGGAGCAATTGATGTTTTCTGTACTGCACTGATGAAGGCTATGTCTTTTTTATAGACGGAACCGGTCTGTTATTTTGCTTCGATTTCATGTTTGACATGAGTTTGTAACAATAAACATCGGACTGCCATAGTTTGCTGGCTCCTTTTTTCAATACTGGGGTTACTGTGTTTTGGAGCCGTGCAGTTGCTATACGTGCAGGGACTGTTTTTGTTTGGCAATAAAAGAAAGTCATATGGAACAAAGGATCATTTCTTGTTAAATAAAGTTATAGTGGAGAACTGTAAAAAGGGAAAGAATCTAAGTATGGCATGCATTGACTACAACAAAAATTTGATAGTATCCCACATTCATGGATAAAAGAGTGCTTAAAAATCTGAAAGATACACCTTACACTGATTAACTATATTACAGTAACCATGAAACAATGGTAGACCACTTTGCAATTAAGCCATGATAAAGGACAGATTATTATCCCAGAGATAAAAATTCAAAGGGGGATATTCCAGGGTAACTCTGTGTTACCGTTGCTATTCTGCCTTGCCATTAATCCATTAAGCTGCTTACTTCGTGTCCACCCAAAACCGCGTAACCCAAAAGCGCGCATCCATAACCGCGCTCCCTTAAGCGCGCACCCGAATGCGCGCTTCCATATGCGCGTATACATATGCGCGCACCCATATGCGCGCGTAAAAATATTCAGAACACAACGCCAAGTATGACTTGGGGAAACTTCCTCAGTCCATAGTCAGCCCGACCAGCACTCTAGAATTACTTGTTAGGAGGAAGCAGAAGAAAAAGAAAAATAATTCAACTTCTGCTCAAAATCTGAAAAAAAACATAATCAGAGAAGAAATCTCACAAAGTGCTTAGTAGAATACTTTCCCTTAAAACTTGCATGGAAATGCTAATACTGTTCAGGCAAGTAAAAAATAATCTCTAGCTTTATGGACATGAAATATTGATTTTAGATAACATATTGCAGTTCAAAAGTATGCACACTTTTCTTATAAAGGTAAGGTGGACACTGCTGCAACTACTGGTAATACCAGAACTAGACTGGATGTATTTATTGCAGCCATGGTTAGCTGTATTAGGCAGCTGCCATGTATATAAATCTAACTTGAATTGTATCTATCTATTTATGGCCTCCTTGATCCTTAGCAATCTGGATTCAGATGCTGACATAGTACTGAGCCCACCTTAGATGAAGTGGATAATGGCTGTGCAGTCAGAAAGGATCACCACTGTTCTTCAGTGCCATCCTTCTCCAAGTCTCAGCTGCATTCAAGAGTATCAAACAAGGATAGCTTGACCATGCACCATTATAGTCACACTGCAGAATTTCTGATTGGAGTGATTTTTACAGTTGTTGCTATATGCTGAATGTAGTTGCATGCATTAATTTTTCAGGTGTTGATCTCTGTGATCTGGAGTTGTACAGGTCTCTACTTTGATTCTACTGCTGGTTAATGTCTGTAGGCTTCCATGTCAGCTCCTGGTAATTACTGCTGAACTGCAGCCCTTTAGTGGAAAAACTAAATATAATTATAATTATTTTACTTATTTTAATGCTATGTTTATTTTATTACGCGCATATGAAATGCGCGCTTTTGGGTGTTTTGATATCGCGCGCACATGTCCTATTCTTCCAAACCCACGCGCGCACTTTTGGCTACGCGCATATGGCAGCGCGGTTATGGGAGCGCGCTTTTGTCATGCGCGCTTTTAGGGTGGTGCCGCTTACTTACCAGCTTAGGCCATGGCTGTAATTTGGCTTCTAGAAAACAACAACGTCTAATGATGTATCTTCTCTTTGTCGATGATTTAAAACTGTACAGCTCATCAGGTGAGGAACTGAAAGCACAGCTGCAGGTTGTCAAAACTTTTTCAGATAATATTTAAATGTCATTTGGTCTTGATAAATTTGCAAAAGCAACCTTTAATGCAGGAAAACTGCAGCACCAGGAAAACATCAGTTTGGGACAAGAATGTGATATAAAAGAACTTGCGCAAGAGGGAGTGTATAAATATGGGCCTGTATCACAATGTCAAATGATAAAGAGAGCAAGAGTTCTTTTATTGAACACTAAAAAATAAAAGCAGTAAATGTTGAACACACGGAACAGTGAATTTCTTCCCCAGGGAAAATAATCGCTGCTCTGCAAAAAAAAAAAACAAACAAAAAAAATAACAAATCCAAGCACAAAATAAAGTGGGGGGCTTTGCCCCCCACACCTGCCCTACTTAAATATACCAACTCCGAGATCGCACCACAGTGGAAGAAATGGCAAAGTCCCGAAAACAGCCAAGCAATTTATTTTTCTCTGGGACAAAAATCGCTTTTCCGTGTGTTCAGCATTCAGTGCTTTTAACTTTTAGTGTTCGATAAAAGAGTGTTTGCTCATTTTATCGTTCGATGTCATAATATAGACCCTATAAATACTTGGGAATTGATGAAGGATCAGCAATAAAACATGAACAAATGCGAATAAAACTCAGTAAGGAATACTTTAGAAGGCTTAAATTAATCCTGAGAACAACATTGACATCTAGGAACAGGATCCAAGCTATAAATCAGTTTGTTCTTCCTGTCCTAACTTACAGTTTTGGTGTGATTGACTGGCCCCAAAAAGTGTTGGATAGATTGGATATTAAAACAAGAAGGATTCTTCATGCTCAACAAATGATTTATAAAAATCAGTGTGTACCAAGATTATATATTCTCTGCTGCGAAGGAGGGATGGGCCTCCTTGAAACTGATTACATGTATAGATCTGCAATCCTGGGACTCCACACATATTTACTGACCTCACAAGACCCAAACATAGTGAAAGTTTTGAAACATGAGGAGAATAAATCTAAGATGACTTCTCTGCTTAGTCCAGCAGAAGCATATCGACATCAAGCAGGAATGTAAATCAAACCAGAAGTAAATAAAAAACAGGCAGCAACTGAATGTGCCAAAAAAACAAAAGAAAGAATATAAGGTGAAGGACCAGATGAGAAGGCAAGAAATGTGGAAAAAACATAAATATAGTTGCAAGTATAGAAATCTTCTGGAAGAACCTCATGTTGATCAGGAATGGATGCAGGAATGGTTAATGAGAGGTGAATTTAAACCAAGAAATGAAAGGTTAATATTGGCAGCCCAAGATAGTGGGCTACATACACGCTGGTTTACAAAGTCCAATGAACATTTGGGAGAAACAGACAAATGTAGGTTTTGTAAAGCTGAATTGGAAACAGTGATCTTGTTGCTGGTTGTGACACACTAATGGCAGAAGTACTGTATACTGAAAGACATAATAATGTGGCGAGACTATTGCACGGCTCTTGCCACCCCTATAGTGCCTTTTTTAGGCAAAGATCAAAGGATAAAACCATTACTGTAACACGTACAAGCATGCAAAATCTGAAGGTAATGCTACTCAATGCTAGAAGTCTAAACCTCAAAATGCACTCTCTCAAGGCACTCCTAAAAATGGAGAACATCAATATCTGTGCAGTAACTGAGACCTGGTTCAAGGCTCCAGAGAGCACCCATGCAATACCAGGCTACAACTCTTACCACACTTTTCGGCCACCAAACAAGGACCGAAACACTAAAGGTGGAGGAGTGTCAATATTCACCAAGGATATTCACACCACCAGGCTAGTTGCCCAACACAATGCGTCTGAAATTCTCCAGGTGCAACTAAAACTAGGTAAGACTGCAATACAAATTGTAGCTTGCTACAGATCCCCCACCATACCCCAAGATTCTCACTACACCTTTCTAAACATATTGGAAAATATTAAGATAGAACCAAACACCGTAATACTGGGTGATTTTAACTACCCTGCCATTAACTGGGAAAACTACTCATGTACCAACACCTTTGCCCAACGGTTCTTGGAATTCATAAATTCCAATGCCCTGTATCAACTAATCCATAGTCCCACCAGGGGCTCCAATATCCTAGACCTGGTCATTACCAACATGGGAAATCGATGCTCCACACCTATGGTCACCCCCTTGTTAGTCAGGTCTGACCATAAGTTAATCACCCTTAACATCCACATCCCACCCTCCAGTAAGGAAACCTCCATAAAAAACTTCTCCAAAGCCAACTTCATGCTACTCAAGTCAGAAGTGACAAACTTCATGACACCCATGCAGACGGGAACTGAAAGTTCAACTGCTGAATCCTACACTAAGGCACTGTACAAGCACATCCACTCATGCATGAATCGTGCTATCCCAAATAGAACCAAGATGCTCTCATCCAAAAAAGGAAGCCAATCTGGTGGTCCCCTGCCATAAACAAACTTTACAACAAAAGGAAGAAACTGTTGCAGAAAAGAGGAAAATCCCAGGATGCAAAAAACTCCCTTACCAGCCTCAGTAAGAAACTGAGATCCCTCATAAAATCCTCCAAAGCTAGTTACAAAAATAAAATTGCCAAAGATTCCAAAGACAACCACAAGGCGTTCTATAACTATGTCAAGAATCTAAATGGCAATGCTCAGATCTGCTCTGAGCTACAACAGAATGCTATTAAATATACTGATCCGAAGGATATTGCCAATATCCTGGCAGACCGATTCAGTGCCAACGTCACCCCCCCTCTCACCCCCTAAATGGCCCATCTCAATACCGGAAGATTGCCAAATTCAAGTAATAACAGCCACACAGGTAAAAAGCGCACTCTCCAAAGCTAATAATACAGCATTCATGGGACCAGATGACATACTGGGCTGTGTATTACATGAACTACAATATGAACTGGCACCTCACCTAAGTGTCATGTTTAATCATAGCCTCACCTCAGGTTTCATGCCCACTGAGTGGTGGAGAGCTACAGTTATCCCACTCCACAAGGGGGGATCCACCTTGGATCCCAGAAACTACTGTCCCATCAGTCTGACGAGCCTTATCTGCAAGGCCATGAAGCGTATTATCATGGAACTTATAAACAAAGACATTGGCAACCTTCAAACACTGGACTCCACCCAGTTTGGGTTTGTGAAGGGCCGATCTTGTCTCCTGAACCTGACTGACTTCTTCGAATCAGTCTCCAGAGCCATGGACAAGGGTAAGGTGGTCCACATAGCCTATCTAGACTTTGCCAAGGCCTTTGACACCATCCCCCACTCTGGAATCATAGATAAACTTACTAAGCTGGGCATTAATCCCTACATCACCCAATGGGTTGCTAACTAGCTTACTGATAGAACCCACACTGTAAAAGTAACCGACTCCAAATCCAGCTTCAGACAAGTGACAAGTGGAGTACCTCAGGGTTCAGTCCTGGGACCTCTCTTGTTTGGCATCTACTTCTCTGAAGTACAGACCAACACTAAGGGACTCTGGCTAACAAAGTTCACAGATGACTGCAAACTGGGAGCCATTATTGAATCCCCAAATGATGTGGATACTCTACAAAAGGGCCTTACAGAAACATAAGCTTGGTGCCAGAGCCATGGGCTCAAGCTCAATGCCAAGAAATGTATAGTTATCCCCTTTGGGAAAAAACATGTACCTGTGAATTACCATGTAGGTGACAGTACACTAAACACTGAAAGTGTGATAAGAGACTTAGGGACACAGGTGGACAGTGGTCTCACCTTCGATAACCACATCGCCACAACAGTCAGGAAAGCCTTCTATGTGGCACACCTCATCACTAACGGCTTTTCATCCAGAAAAAAGGAGGTCATTGTCCCACTGTACTCATCCCTCATTAGACCCATTATAGAATACAACGCCCCATTTGGTATGTACCTCTCAAGACATCTGCAACAAATGGAAAGGCTGCAGAAATACCTCACTAAAAGATCACAGGCCTAAAGCAGATGCCCTGCGCTAACTGCCTTAAAAAACTCCAGCTATACTCTGTCGCATGTCGTCTACTCAGAGGCAATCTCTGCTTAACATACAAGACCATGTCAAACCCAGAGCTGTTGGACATGCTACACTTAAAGAAATCCCAATCTCTCAGAGCCACACACTCCAGGGATCTAAACCTTTTCATCACAATAAACAAAACATGCTGGAGGGATAGGTTCCTGACCCAGACACTCCCCAGACTCTGGAATAGATTGCCCATACATGTCAAGCAGAGTGCCTCTTTGGCCCTCTTCAAAAGGAACCTTGACGATTGGATGGGAGAAAGGAAATTCACCCCGGGGATCACGTCAGTCACCCTGCTAGACAAGGGTCCAGGGAAGTAAATAGTGTGGGAAGAAATAGCCAGGGAATTGTTATGGCTAGGCTTGTATACGCCCTAGGGCTGATAGCTTAGGCTATGAACCACTGGGGATTGTGCAAACATTATGGTATTGAAATGGCTGAAAAACACTGGAAACATGAGCCACAAAGCATCATAGAAAATGATGAAGTTTATATCACATGGGCTCATCCATTACCAGCAGTCCAAAAGATAGATGCTAGAAAACCAGATATAGTGGTCCAAGAAAAGAAGACAAAAGTAGCATTGATCATTGAAATTGGCACACCCAGTGACTACAGTGTCTTGCGTACAGAGAGACACAAAGACATAAAATATCAGGATCTGCAGGTAGAAATGAGAGCAATGTGGAAGAAAGATACCCAGACAGTTCCAAAAGTAGTAGGAACAAAGGGTCTTACAAAAAAGAATTTCCAATTGTATTTGGATATGTTAACAATAGATGTAACTCTATACGAACTGCAGAAGGAGTCATTACTGGGCACATTGTGGGTGCTGCAAAGAGCTCTACTGACTGACATCAAAGATTGAAACAATACTAATTTCATGAACTTTAATCATAGTTTGACTTAGGAATAGGGTCCATTCCCATCATGGTATTAGAAACCCAAAAAGACTTGTAGAAATTAAAAAGCGGAGGCATTTTACTGTGCAGCAAAGTTAATAACTGATAAAGTTCTACCACAAGAACAAAGAGAAGTGAGGGAAAGAAAGGGGAGTAATCAAACATCATCATGGGAGTATCTAGTAGAGAAAACTAAAAAGTAATTAAGATAAGAAGTGTTACTGTTAGAAGAGTATGGAAGAGGGAACTGATCAACAAAAATACTTAGAAAGATAGACATGATAAAAGCAATGTGCAGTATTAGAACAAATCAGGATCTATCATGCACTATCACAAATAACAAACTAAACATTTTAGCACAGACAAAAAAACTTAGAAGATATGTAGATAAATATAAAGGAAAAGAACAAAATAAGCAATTTACTGATGACCCAAAAAAGTTTTATACAGAGTTGGGAAACAAGGTAAAAGGAATTGAAAGACCACCAAAAAAGATGAAATAGATACATTTTGGAAAAGCATCTATGAAAATCCTATGGAACATAACAAAGATGCTAAATGAATAGGAAAAGTAAAAGAAAGAATAAAAAGTTTAAAGGTACAGGATATGACATGGGATGAAGTAACAACCAGAGAGATTGAAACAAAGTTAAGAAAAGCCTCTAATTGGAAAATCCCAGCCCCAGATGCAATACCTGTCTTAGCATTTACATCTTTGTGCAGAGATTTAGCCATGAGTAAGAGCTATTTATATGTGCACCCACCCCGAACAGACACCAACCTGGCTAACAACAGGAAAAACAATGCGCCTACTTAAGGGTGAACCTGCAAGCTACCCTAAAAATTATAGACCAATGACGTGTCTTCAGAAGACTTATAAACTATACACTAGAATTGATGCTGATAGAGTTTAAAGTCATTTAGAAGAAAATTCAGTTATGGCAATAGAACAAAAGGGCAGTAAAAAAAGTCTTATGGAACAAAGGGCCATCTGTTGTTAAATTAATTCATAGTAGAGAATTGTCAAAAGAAAAAAGGAAGAATCTAAGTATGGCATGGATTGACTACAAAAAAGCATTTGATAGTATCCCACATTCATGGATATAAGAGTGCTTAAAAATGTATAAGATACACCCTATACTGATCGGCTATATTACAGTGACCATGAAACAGTGTCAGACCACTTTGCAATTAAGTCATGATAAAGAACAAATTATTATTCCAGGGATAAAAATTCAAAGGGGATAGTCCAGGGTGACTCTCTGTCACCGCTGCTATTCTGCCTTGCCCTTAACCCATTAAGCTGTCTACTTAACAGATTAGATCATGGCTATAATTTGGCTCCTAGAAAACAACAAAGTGTAAAGACTTCTCATCTTCTCTTTCTTGATGATTTAAAACTGTATAGTTCATTACATAAGTAACTGAAAGCACAACTGCAAGTTGTCAAAACTTTTTCAGATGATATAACAATGTCATTTGGTATTGATAAATGTGCAAAAGCAACCTATAAAGCAGGAAAGCTGCAGCACCAAGAAAACATCATTTTGGGACAAGAATGTGACATAAAAGAACTTGAGCAAGAGGAAGTGTATAAATATCTAGGAATTGATGAAGGATCAACAATAACACATGAACAAATGCAAATAAAACATAGTAAGGAGTATTTTAGAAGACTTAAATTAATCCTGAAAACAGCACTGACATCTAGGAACAACATTCAAGCTATAAACCAATTTGCTCTTCATGTCCTAATTTACAGTTTTGGAGTGACTGACTGGCCCGAAAATGTGTTGGCTAGATTAGACAGGAAAACAAGAAGGATGCTTTATGCTCCACCTTATGATTTATAAAAATCACTGCATACCAAGATTATATATTCCCATTTCTGAACGAGGTATGGGCCTCCTTGAAATTGATTACATGTATAGATCTGCAGTCGAGGGACTGCAGACATATCTGTTGACCTCACAGGACTCAAATGTAGTGAAAGTTTTAAAACGTGAAGGGAATAAATTTAAGATGACTTCCCTGCAGAAGCATATTGGCATCAAACAGGAATGGAAATCAAACCAGAAGTAGATAAAAATTAGGCAGTAACTGAATGTGCCAAAAAACAAAAGAAAGAATAAAAGGTGAAGGACCAGATAAGAAGGCAAGAAATGTGTAAAATGCATAAATACAGTTGCATGTATAGAAAACTTCTGGAAGAACCTCACGTTAATCAGGATCAAATGCAGGAATGGTTAAGGAGAGGCAAATTCAAACCAAGAGATGAAAGGTTAATATTTGTGGCCGAAGATAATGGGCTATATACACATTGGTTTACAAAGTCCATTTAATATGTGGGAGAAACAGATAAATTTTAGTTTTGTAAAACAGAATTGGAAACAGTTGCACACATCATTGCTGGTTGGGACACACTAATGGCAGAAGGACTACATACTGCAAGGCATAATAATGTGGCAAGACTGTTGCACTGTGGATTATGCTGAAAACACTGGAAACATAAGCCACAAAGCATCATGGATCACCCATTACCAACAATTCAAAAGATAGATGCTAGAAAACAGGATATAGTGGTCCAGGAAAAGACAAAAGTACCATTGATCATTGAAATCGCCACACCCAGTGACTACAGTGTCTTGTGTACAGAGAGACACAGTCATAAAATATCAGTATCTGAAGGCAGAAATGAGAGCAATGTGGAAAAAAGATACCCAGACAGTTCCAATAGCAGTAGGAGCAACGGGTCATATAAAACAGAATTTACATTCGTATTTAGATATGTTACCAATACATGTAATTCTGTACAGATTGCAGAAGGAGTCATTACTTGGCACATTGCAGGTGCTGCAAAGAGCACTTCTGGCTGACATCAAAGACTGAAACAATACTAATTTCATGAACTTTAATTGTACTTTGAGTTAGGAATGGGGTCCATTCTTGTCATGGTAGTAGAGACCCAAAAGATGTGGAGAAATTAAAAAAGGGGACGCATGAAGAAACCTCTCTAATATTGCACAGTCATACTAATATCCTTGAGCTATGCCAGTAGAGTGAGATGTGCCACTGGTTTCTTAACACTATACATTACTGTGTAATGTCTACTAGAGTTACTATTAAAAGTCAGACATTTTTAGGACAGCATGTACAGGCATCCTGGTGCTCATGTAGGTGCTCCATTCTGCTGTTGTGCATCTGCTTATTTACTTCAGTCTCTTCAATGGCTGGAAAAAAGTTTAGCGATGATGAAAAGGAGAGTGAAAGAGATATACTGGTGACCAGGAACAAGAGCAGATCCAGGAGTTATGTAGAAAGTTATCAACACTTAAAAACGCAGATTGCTGTTAGCAATGAGTACCAGAAATATACAGATGCATGCGTGTTCCACTGCAGAAATATACAGCACATGTAACATTTCATAGTAAGAGTTAACTTTAGAAAAATCTGGTCCAGAAAGCAGAAATATGATGTAAAACTAATGACAGTGAAATGAAAACATATTTAGTAATGCCTCATATGTAGGAGTAGCAATGTGGTTGTACCTATGGTAACCTGAAATCTTGTAAACTATCTGTGTTACAGGCTTCAAAAGATTAATCACATAATTGCAGGTTCACATATAACATCTCAAGTGTTGTCATACACTAGCAGAGAAGCTTTAGTGGTCGCTAATATAATTTCAAAAGTCTTCTGTTTGTAATGCTTCCATTGTGTTTCATTGAGCTGCACACCACCAACTTATTATTTGGAGTAAACCAACCAGTCACTTCTTTAACCGAATGAAAATAAAAAAAAAAAACATATTCAGGAGGGACACTCTGCTGTATCTCCCTGTACCATATGTAAAAGGCTTCTCTCCAAAATAAATGTGTGTGTGTGTGTGTGTGTGTGTGTGTGTGTGTGTGTGTGTGTGTGTGTGTGTGTGTGTGTGTGTGTGTGTGCGTGTGTGTGTGTGTGTGTGCGTGTGTGTGTGTGTGTGTGTGTGTGTGTGTGTGTGTGTGTGTGTGTGTGTGTGTGTGTGTGTGTGTGTGTGTGTGTGTGTATACGTACAAATAGAATCCATGCTGGCAGTGATTTTCAATGGAAAATAGCAGCTGACAAGGTTCCAGCTAAACCAGTTGTACTCAGAACTTCATCTAGTTAATGCTCAACCAAAATTAAAGAAGCCTTTTTCAAGAGCTGGTTTGTTTGATCATTTTTAACAGCTGCTCTACTGCATGCAAGTATGATGGTAGACAGTAGGAAATAGAATACCTCTGTCTGTGGAGGTGATTCATAATTTTGTAATGCTGCTTACCTTGTGGATAAAAGTAGTCTTGAAGTATAAAAATGGCCAGGACGGTTTTATCCATCATCCATGAAAATAATCTTTGAATGTGATACAGCATAAAATGGCAAAGAAAGTAAAAGATATCTCCAAATAGAAAAGAAAGATGCAAGCACATGCTTCAGAGATCAAGAACTTAAAATATGGTCCATAGTACTAAAAAAAAAAAAATGCCAACCTAGAAAACTTCATCCATAAAAAAATATAATTATGACTAACATGAAGACAGAGATGGAAACTAATTATGCTTATGCAAAAAGAACTTATGATGCTATTAAGCTTTCCATTAAACTGTCAGACCCTGTGGCTGGAAGAACTTCCTGTATCACTCAAATTATTGACCAAAGCATTTTATAATCTTCTTCTTTTGGCTTTTTCCCAGTTACGGGTCGCCACAGCGGATCACCTGTCTGCTCATGATTGGCAGTGGAGTTTTATGGTGTAGAGTGCCCAACCTTCCACAGAAGGTACACACATGCACGCACTCACACCTAGGGCCAATTTAGAGTGTCCAATCCAACTACAGCATGTCTTTGGAATGTGGGAGAAAACCAGAGCACCCGGAGGAAGCCCACGCGAACACAGGGAGGACATGCAGACTCCGCGCAGAAGACACCCCAGCCGAGAATCAAACTGGAGAACCTCTTACTGTGAGGCGGCAATGCTAACCGCTGCACCACCATGGCCGCCCAAAGCATTTTATAATGCATTTCCTAAATATCACAGTTAGAGATGCAGTGTTACACAAACCCAGAGAAACAAATTCCAAGGAGAGGATTACCTGGTATATGGTTAAGATTGTGTCAAATAACACTATATCTTAATTAACAAGTGGAAAGGTTTTGTCCCCATTATGCGGCACTTGATAGCACTGGAGACAGTCTGCCAGATAGGATTCTTGACTTAATTTTCATTTCCCATTGAGGCAGTCCCACTGGTACTTAGATTTCGCAAAAACTGAACTATCATATTGTAGCAGAAAATAGAAGCATAACAGCTATGCATCTATTAACATCACATTTTAACACAGCTAAACATTACCATGGTTAATAAGATGTTATGCCTTGAGAAGAATACAGATTAAGGTTTGCGGACAACTGAAACCACAACATTTGTTTACCAGGAAAGTTAGAATTGGAACAAAGCCAATTTTTAGCAGAGGCCTTGGGAGAAATGCTCCAGACATGTTTTTGTAACATGGAAGGAAACCAGAGCACCTGGAGAAAACCCACACAAATGCAGGGAGGACATGCAGACTCCACACAGAAGCCACTCCAGCCGAGAATTGAACCAGAGAACCTCTTGTTGTGAGGCGACAATGCTACCACTGCACCACTGCATTGTCCAAACATAGCTGCACTTGCCACAAAAATTTGTATGTAAAGAATTGCTTTTTTTCCCTTATTACTGATGTTGACAAACTTAATAGTGTCTGTTTATACCATACAGAACCTACAGCTGTATGCATATTGTTGGGTAAAGCATGAGACATATACACCTACTGGGCTTATTTTGCCAATATGAAGAATTTTTTGTTGTTGTTTTCTATCTGAAATTGGTTACCATATATTATGTACTCCTATGATGAAGGAATAACTAACAGATGCTTAGAAGAGCATGTATGTTTTCCTAACATTAGTCATTACATAATGAATGGATAACGATAGCTGTGGCTGTTCCATGCTAGTTACTTCAGGGTCCTTGACTGGACAAGGCAATTGTAGTTGATAGTGAACCCGCACTTGTTTTATTACAGCCCTTGTTTTTTGATACCAATAGACTCGTACTGATTGTCCTGGCTGCTGTTTACTGTGCTTTTTGAGTTCCTTTTTTCTTCATATTGCAGAACATTCATTTTTCTCTAGCTCTGGAAGGATTCACAGATGCTTATGAATCTGTAACGTAACACTGATGAGTACATACATCCAGTCAGTACTCATTTACTACTTATAATGTGAATACGTTAGTAAAGTAGGAATACATTAGGAATTCTTTTAAGTAGTATAACACAGATGTGACTTCTTTTTTTTTGCAAAAAGCGAACCATATAGCCTCAGATACACAGAGGTTATTAAAATAATGGAAGGAATGGGAATGTTTAAGCTGTGCAATTCCTGCTGGAAGGGAAGGGACTGCTATTGCTGGTGAAGACTGACATAAAGTAGCAACTAAAGACAGAAGCAAGGGGTGGCAAGAGGAGATACAAGACCCGCAGACCACAAATGCTTCAGAGCAGATTTATCCTGGACATTGACTATGGGTCCGTATAGAACCTCCTGGGTGGAGGGTATCTAATGGAGACTTTAACACTGTGACAGATGTCACAGTCAAGAGATTTCCTTCGGGCACAGTTCACCATATTAGGTGGACTGACACCTTTTGCTCTAAATGCAGAAATACCTCTATAAACACATTTAATAAGTACTCCATACTCCAGAATCAGACCATACATTTATTGGCACAGTTGGAAAACAGCACATACATATTTTGCTTACTACGATGCAGGTTGATTAACAAAGCATTATCCACATTAATTATGGCCTTCTTACAGCATAACCCAGTCTTGACAAAAGTGTTGGAGATAGGTGTCAGGCAGTACACCCTTCCTAGCTCTACAATCTCTAGAAGTTAGACCCATTATAATTTGGAGGGCCTTCAGTTGATAGAGAAATGAAGGTCTCTGGTACAAAACTACTTGGAAACAGATAAAAAGGTGGTGTCCATGGCTGCATTAAGGGATATTTTTAAAATGGGAGTTTCGAAATATACTATGACTTTGAAAAAGCATATGATACAAGAATTTAGTGAAATATGCCACCATCCAGAGGGAATACATGGTTACAGTGCAATGACAATACAAAGCCTCAAAATTCAACAACTCAAACCTAGGGTTGAACCTTAAATAAACAAATAAGCAAACAAGTAACTCAGTAGATGGAAGCTGTTCTACTGGGCTAAACAGACGTCCCCCAAGCTATTTGCTGCTTTATTAATGGCTAAGATAGTGAAAATGCTTGATGAATGCTTAGAAGATGACAGACGTGGGATGCTATATTATCCCAAGCTAGAGAATAACAGGATGGAATAATGCTATCAGTCCCCAAGTCTCTGGGTCAGCATAAATTACCTACTTCTGGAAGTTTCTTCACTTCTGAAGATCAAACCAGAGGATCAGAAAATCCTGAATAAAGCCAACTTATCCAACAAAAAAAAAATACAGCAGGATGAAACTGTTGCTACTGCATCACACTTCAAGACCCATTCACTTTTCATGCAGTCCTTTGATTGCCTTTTATGATCATCGCTTGGGGACATTTTCTGTTTAACACAGTCTTCAGTGTCTCAGATATGAATTCTGGCTGCCTCCAGCCTTTATACCATTTTCAACTGGTAATTTAATTTCACTTGATTCTGGAAGTATTATTTACAGAACTTATTAGCTCTGCTGGTGTATAGTGATAAAGCACTGATGGAGTTTGGTTACCACCTCTAGCAGCTGTTGGTGCTAGACAGGGGAGGAAAAAGGAATGACAAGGCTTTGTCTGTTCACCTGAGGAGCCTTGTCAGTGTAGGGCATGGGAAGGGGTATTCTAAGGCTACTGCTTATTGGTCACTCAGTACATAATGAAGTAGGACCTATCCATTCAAAGTCTCCCTCTCCGAGCAGCAGCGGAGGCCCCCAAGCTTACTCACCCCAAAGATGTCCCATCATTTCCAGAGTGGGGAGCTACTGACCCTGTCCTGGAGGGGTTAAATGCATAGGAGAAACTGCATCAGAATTGTTCACAGTATTGGACTGGGGAGTGGTTCAGGGGAGCCTTGATGAAATACTAGTACAATTCAAACTCAACATGGCAACAAAGATGGTACAGCTTCGTGTTTGATAACAGAAATCTGTGTCACTGCACAACTTTTTTAAACTACCAACTGTTTTAACAGAAAAAAAAAAACTTTTGACACAGAAATAAGCATCTACGTTACTATAAAATAAATGAATAGCATTTAAAGACTAATTGCCATGGTAGGGCTAGCCTCCTGGCAGTGAAGACCTTGGCTCTAGTTGATTGTCACTGTTGAAGTGATACCCTGACCCCTTGTGCAAAAATGGGAAAAGGGGGTTGAGGATGGATGGATGGATTTAAAGACTAACTTGGTAGTGTAAACAGGGGGTTTGGAAATGAAATATTTATAAACATGTGCCTTGGCAGATGAACCACTCAAATGCTCTGTCCATTAGAGACAGAAGTGCCAAACCAGGAGTGAATTTCCTGTTCCCCATACAGTTTTCCAAGTTAAACTTGAATTGCGTTAGTGAGGAACTCTGCATTACATGGATAAGTTGTCTGCTCCTGAGAAGGGGTAGTCTGTAGAATACATACTTGTCTCTCCAGCAGGTCCGTCTTATATCACTGGAAAGGTTTAAGTCTTTATAACAGGTAATTCTGGTGCTGTTTGTTTTGGGGAAATGAAGGAGGTCACAGATCTGCCTTTAACAGTCTGCACAATACAGGGATAGGGTTTTGAGGCAGTCTGCATAGGACGTGTTATTTACACTCTGTGTTGTTTTAGTGAGGAATCCCTGTAGACGTTCCAGTTGTTGGAGTTACCTGGTTAGGTACATACCAAAGGGCCATTATGCTCAATGATAGGTCAGATGAGTGCTGAATACAGTGGAACAATGACCTCCTCAGACCTAGATGCCATACCTTTGTTTATACATTGCACAACATAGAATAATTTCCTCACTGCCATGGACACGTGATGGTCAAAGGCTAAGTTACTGCCTATGTGTGTCCAGAAATCCCTGAGCACTGGATTAACTCTTAGGGGTATGTTGCCAATATGGTAGCTACCAGGGATGGCTGACTTCCTGAAGGATACAACTGGGGAAACTCGAGATAAATATGGCTAGGCTTGTAAGGGCACTATGGCCGTTAGCCTAGTAACCTCCTATGAACCTATGAACCATTATACATTTCTTGGCATTTAGTTTTAGTCCATTTAACATCAGTTATCTGTCTGTGTCAGTCCTTCTTGGAGAACATTAGTGTCAGAGTGGCATTCTATGACTGCTCCTAATTTGCAATTGTCTGAAAATTTGGAAAGCCAGAGGGCCTTGACACTGGCTTTCCTTTTACAGAAGTAGATGCCAAAAAGGAATGGTCCCATTACCAAACCCTGAGTGACACTGCTGAAGAGTGGCCTCTTTGTAAAGCTGGAATCCTCATTTCTAACTTCCTAAGTCTGTCTGTGAGCCAGCTGGCTATCCACTGGGTGACATAAGGGCTTATACCTAACTTCTTGAGTTTGTCAACAATGCCTGATTGGGGCATTGTGCAAATGCCTTTGCCAGGTCAAAGTAGGCAGTGTAAACCATGTTGCTGTCATCCATTGCTTTTGTGACCTTCTTAAAGAAGTCCACCAGGCTGAGTAGGCATGACCTACCTTTGACAAAACCAGGCTGGGTTGGGTCCACAGTCTGATGGTTTCCTATGTTATTATTGATCATTTCCATGATAATTTTTTTCCATGGCTTTGAGTATGAGAACAATGAAACTTATGATTCTGTAGTTTTCAGAGTTGATTCTGTAGTTTTCAGAGTCCACAGATGGCATGCCTTTGCGCAGAGAGATGTCAGTTGCCACTCTCCATTTGTGAGGCAAAAAGCCCATTTTTAAGTTGTTATTCCAGAGGGACTGATAGGTCATGGTTCATGCTATTTAAAAGGCAACCTGAGGTATTGGCAGAGCACATTGATGCAGTGTTCTTGGCCTTAGAGAGAGCATTGAGGACCTGCTCTCTAGTGATAGTTGGGGGGGGGGTATATTTGATGGTATTTAATGAGGGAAGGCGGGGGGGGGGTAAAGGTGGAGCTGAATTTCTCCACCAGTAAGTTTGCTATATGTTCTGACTCAATGTAAACCACATCTCAGTGATTGCACAGACATCAGCATTTTCTAAGGTGAGGTCATCTTGTAGGGAGTGGAGTTTCTTGTTTAGACTCCTAGCATTACTTCACCTAATCTTAAACATTCTAATTTTTAATTAAAACTTTCTACCCAATACCATACAGAGTCATGGTTTACCCAATGTAACTAATGCAGAATCGCTTACATAACATGCAAGGTCCTTAAAAAAGTGAATAACAGGATGTCAAAAGTACAAGGCTTATTTGCAAGTCATTTGTACTCAACATTCTAATATGATCAAAACTATGTGATTTATTTGCAAATAAGTAGAAGGGAATTAGGAGGATAATCCACCAAGTTAGAGTTACGAGGAGGCAATCCCCAACAAAAAAATCCTCAAAAATAAAACAGTGAGTTTCTGTTTTCAGTGCTTCATGGTTGCTTGATAACTAAATATCATACTTCTGCATGTCTATCACTTGAATAATTAAGCATCAGTCATGGAGGCAAAATATACACAAAAACACACATCTATATATATATATATATATATATATATATATATATATATATATATGTATACACACACATATATATAGGTTTACTATCAGTATGTTGAACGCTCCTTGTGTGAACCTTACTTGTGCAGTATTCGGAATGCAGAAAACAATTGGTAGACAGTTGTAATGTCGACTCTGGAAGACCGAAGACCGGGACAGTGCAGCTCAGGAGGTTTACCCTTTTCCACACTATAGTGCAATCTTGGAGTTGGGATATATAAGTGGCAGGGGGTGTGGGGGGCAAATGGGACACCGGAATGCAGAAGTTGAATTCTACTTCCCTTGCATTAGTGTCTGATAATTCACCCTACTTTGTATTTCAAGCATGACCATATAGACAGCATATTTGATAGGTTTACGTTCTGATGTTCGATGTTTTAACAGTAAACCACATATATACAGGGTTCCTATTAGATGACCGAAGACGCATTTTAGCAAATGCGTCTTGGTCGAACTTAAAACAACAAAAAGGCAAAATAGCGAAGTGGCTTTAAAGAGAATTCTTTCCCAGGGAAAGAATTCTCTTGGCAGCTTCAGTTACTTTGCTGTTTTTGGCACTATAGTGCAATCTTGGAGTTGGTATATTTAAGTACGGAGGGTGGGGGGGCAAAGCCCCCAACTTTATGTATTCTTTCAATTCTTTTTTTTTTTTTTGGAACAGCAATTTATTTCCCTGGGAAAAAAATCACTGTTCTGAGCTTTCGAGATTGTAAGCTTTCGCTTACATGGGGTCGATTATTCATCGCTTTTTAAGCCTTCGATGATATAATATAGTCCCTATATATATATACATATATATATATATATATATATATATATATGTATATATATATATATATATATATATATATATATATATATATATATATATATATATTTATATATGTGTGTGTGTGTGTGTGTGTATTACACAGGTACTAGGGTTATTTTCCTGAGAATCTTAAGTACTATATGCTATTAACATTTGAGAAAGGGAAAAACAGCAATTAAATAAATATTAGGTGTTAAGAGTATGCATCATATATATGTATATGTGTGTACCGACATAGATAAGTAAAGTAAAAGGAGAAAAGAGAGGAAGAAGCTTATATTACCTCATTTCTTAGTAAAAGAGAATGTGCGTTAGTGTCAAGACACTGTTAACATGACTTTATTTACTTAGATACTAGAGCAAATCTTTTGAATTATTTTATACTTGCAAGCAAAGAATGGATAGAAATTCAGTGGGTTTATGTCACATGAATAGCAATACATATATATATATATATATATAATGACAGTAAGCATTTAAAAATATTAATCAAACATAACTTATAACATGTCAAATTATGAAAACATCATTAATCAAATTAAATGCTATATTATTAACTGGGAGAAACACTTTTATTCCTATGAAGATAAGTTATATGTTATTAAATGGTTCATATCCCTAAATCATATTTAATTCAATTCACTGCTCTTTCTCATAATAAACATCAATTAATGGTAATCAAGAATAAACTACTAACATTTTTATGGTTCTCAATATGAACTCAGGATAGCTTATGTTCATCATTATCATTTAAGACTTTGAAATAAATGTGGTCTAAAATTTTCTGATACTGAAACCAATTTTATGGCCTTAGTTTTTAAAGTGATCATATACTGGCTAGATGTCTCATATAATGCATATTGGAAAGATCTACATTTGATTTTAATAATGAGAAGAGAATGAAAATCTTAGCTTATGCAGTAGTGATCACTGGTTTTAGAAAGTACAGTTGTGTACACTTACCATAAATGTAGATGTTCGAGTGTATTCACTGTTGCAGTCATTACATTTGGGTAATCTGCTGGCAGGTTGTACTCAGTCGGCCTGAATTTCAAAGTCTTGGGTCCTGCGTCAGTTGCTGTCTCTTCTTCCATGATGTCAGGTCATCAGGGGTATAAAACAGGCAGCCGACGCCATTTTCTTTAGTTTTTCTTGCCCCAGATGTCAGGTGCCCCCCAAATGGGGAGCAAAAAAAAAAAAAAAAAAAAATATATATATATATATATATATATATATATATACATAATAATATATAAACTGTATATACCTGCAACAACATAAATTTTACCTTCATCTAAAAGCAAATACAGCACAAACACTGTAGAATATAGTGAAGGAAAGAGAAGCTCCAGAATAAAAGGGGGATGGCGGGCAGGTACCTGGACTGCAACAGTGAATACACTCGAACATCTACATTTATGGTAAGTGTACGCAACTGTACTATGTTCCTCATGTTTCACTGTTGCAGTCATTACATTTGGGCAGAATCCCAAAGCTATGGATGGGAGGCTGGAGCTAAACAGCATTAGGGGCAGCTATAAGGCCCTGCAGAACTGCAGTGGCAAAGCCTGCCCTGGACTTAGAGAAGAGAGGCAGATGATAATGCTTTGTAAAAGTATGAATAGAACTCCAAGTTGCAGCTTCTAGAATGTCTTTGGTTGGTACCCATTTGAGAAAAGCTGCCAATGTAGCTGCAGCCCTGGTGGAATGAGACCTAATGGCATTGGGCACCGGTTTACCATGATGTACGCAGCAGAAACAAATGCAGTGGCTTATCCACTTTGAAATAGTCTTGCTTTGAAATAGCCTTTCCCTCTGATCCTGCAGTAAATGCCACCAGTAGCTGTTCAGTTTTTCTTAGAGCTTTAGTCCTGCTCAAGTAGAATCTTAGTTGTCTGTGTATGTCCAAGGAATGCAGAATCCACACCCCCCCCCATTCTGCGGATTTGGATAAAAAGTTGGCAGATGAATAGTTTGGTTAAAAGCCACACTGGAAACCACCTTAGGCATAAAGGAAGGACTGGTCCTAAGGGACACCCTGTCTGGGCAAAATATGATAAAAGGCTCCACAGCCATGAGGGCCTATAGCTCTGAAACCCTTCTTGCTGAAGTAATATCCAGGACAAAGCTGTTTTCCATGATAAAAACTTTATATCTGCAGTAGCAGCTGGTTCAAATGGAGGCAAGGTGAGCTTTTCCAACACAAAATTGAGGTCCCATGCTGGAATTGGTAATCCTCTGGGAGGCCTTAAATTTTTGGCCCCTCTAAAATACTGTTTTAGCAAAGGGTGAGAAAAGATCGGCGGCTCTGTGTTGTAATGAGCCGAGATGGCAGAGGCATGGATTTTTATTGATGAAAAAGATAGGCCTTTGTCAAGCATCTCCGTCAAGTATTGTAAAATCTGAGGAATATTTGGCTCTGCTGTGTCAGTTCCTTGTGCATTGTTCCAAGCACAGAATCTCTTCCATTTATCAGCATAAGATTTTCTAGTACTAGGCCTTCTGGCTCCCAAAATGGCATCCATCACAGATTTACTGAGAGATGTTGTTTGAATAACTACGTTCAGTGTTTGGAGCTGATTGTACAGGATCTGATTGTTTTGCTGAGACAGTAAGTGAGGTATTTGAGGCAAGTACCAAGCTGGGAATTGAGACATGTTCATTAGGATTGGGTACCAGTGTTGGCAGGGCCAGTCTGGGGCAATTAGTATCATATTTGTTTTTTCTTGTCTGACCTTTAGTAGGACCTTGGAAAGAAGAGGCAGAGGAGGAAAGGCGTAAACTGACAGGATTTTCCAACTGAAGGATAGGGCATCCACTTTCCATACTTGTCTGTGATAAGTCCTTGTGCAGAATTTGTCCAGTTGATAATTCTGAGGAGAGGCAAATAGGTCTATGCCTGGGCTCCCCCATTTCTTTGTCATCATGCTGAAGACTTGTGCATCCAGTTTTCACTCGTGAGGGTCCATAAGGTTTCTGCTTAAGTCATCTGCCAGAGTATTTTGCTTTCCTGGCAGGAATTGAGCTTGAAGATGTACTTGGTAAGTCAAGGCTGTGTCCCACAATGCCATGGCTAGTCTGCAAAGGGGGTATGAGTGTGTGCCTCCCTGCTTGTTTATGTACCACATATCCGTGGTGTTGTCCATCTTTATCAGTAGTTGTCCTGGATGAAGTAAGTCCTTGAAGGCTGTCAGGGCATTTTGAACAGCTAACATCTCTTTTTGGTTGATATGCAGATGCATTTGTTTTGGGGTCCATATGCACTGAATGCATCTTCCCACCAGGTGGGCCCCCCATGCATAGTCTAATGCATCTGTAGTTATGGTTTGGCTGGCAGGGGGTAGAGTGAAAGACCATCCCATGTTTTGGTGACATGCCTCTGTCCACCAAAGAAACTCCTGTTGTAGGCAGGGAATGAGAGGAATCATTGTTTCCAGACTGTGACAATATTGATGCCATAAACTTTTTAGGTACCACTGTAGTTTCCTCATATGCAGTCTTGCATATGGAATCAGTAGAATGCATGATGCCATGAACCCCAAAGCCTGCAGAATCTGTCTTGCAGATAACTGGGATTTTGTTGCCATCTGTTTGAAGTAAGTAGTCAGTCGCCTTTGTTTGTCTGGCATGAGGGAAGCCATCTGGGCAGTTGTATTCAAGCTTGCACCCAGGAATGTTATCTTTTGAGTGGGTACCAGTTGTGATTTCTTTTCATTTATTGTGTACCCTAGGCATGTTAGAAGCCTTTTCACAAACGCCAGATGCTGAAGAAGAATGTCCTTGTTCTCTGCTTGAATGAGACAGTCATCCAAGTAAGGATAGATTTGTATACTTCTTTGTCTGCAAAATGCAATTACGGGTGCCAGGCAATTTGTAAAGACCCTGGGTGCAGTAGATAAGCCAAAGGGCAGTGCAGAGAATTCGTAATGCATAAAGCCAGCCTTGAAATGGTGGTATCTTCTGTACGATTCCCTTATTGGGATATGCAGGTATGCCTCTTTTAAGTCTAAAGTCACTAGCCAAGCATTCTTGCCCAGCATGGGCAGAAGTTGCTGCAAAGTTAGCATTTTGAATTTTGGAATGTCCAGGAATGTGTTCAAAATTGATAAATCCAGTATAGGGTGCCAGGCCTTGTCTTTTCTGGGTACCAAGAACAGTCTTGAGTAAAACCCTTGTCCTTTTTCCTGTTCTGGCACTGGCTGAATAGCCCCAATATCCATGAGGGACTTAACTTGTTTCTGTGCCTCTGCCCATTGATTTTTTGGCAGATCTGGCCAACTGTCTGGAATTGGCAGAGTGTGGAAGTGGAATCTGTATCCCTGGGATACTATGTTTAATACCCACTTGTCCTGGGTTATTAACTGCCAATTTTGAGCAAGAAGTGCTAATTTTCCCCCTAAGGGAGCTGCCAAAAGATAAGTGCTTGGTGATGGCAGAGGGAAGTCATTGAGACTGTTTATTGTAGGGTTGCGATTTGTTTCCTCCATATTTGGAGGTGGAGGCACCCCATTGCTTTCACCTGTAAGAAACCTGTGACTGGTATCTAGAACCTTTAAGGCACATGGATTTGCCTCGTGGAGCTCTGTCGGACACAGGAAAGGACCAATTTTTTGTAGGCCAGTGTCTACTGAATCTTGGTGGCTGCACTTGTAAGAAGTCTTTTACAGTTTGCATAGACTTAGCTTTGTCTTCCATTTTCTTTAAAACCTCTTCTCCCTTAATACCTAACAGAGTATCATGCTGTAAAGGTGCATCCAGCAATTTAGCTTTAACATGATCAGGCAAATTTTGCTCTTTTAGCCAGGCATGCCTTCTAATCACAGATCCAGTAACTGCAGCACTGCAGGAAGCCTCCAAGGAATCACAACCACATTGCAAAGTATGCTTTCCAACTTGTTCTGCTGCATGCAATAATTCCTGCAATTCTTTATTTTCTACACATTCGGAAATCAACATCATTTTCTGTTTCAGTAATCCCATAACATGCTGTTGATACTTAAGCATATGAAACTGGCAGTTTAAGGCCCTAATTGCCAAGGTTGCAGATGCATAAACCTTCTTTCCCCATCTATCTAGTGCCCTGGAATCTCTATCAGAGGGGGTAGGATTTTTTGCTTTTGATGCCTTTACACCTTTTAGACACTGTGAAATAGTTTCAGGCTCAGCAGCAGGGTTTTTAAATAAAACTTTGTGTGAATCAGGAACCCTTTAATATCTGTCTGACTTGCTAGGAGCCGGAGTTAAGGAGTCTGGAGTCAAGCTTGACTCCGAAAACACATCATCCACAATGTCTAAAACAGGAGGTATGGCTAAAGGCCTATGCTGAGGGAGAAGAAGGAAATCCCTAAGCCTCTTTTTTGATTCTGAGAAATCTTGACACTCCCAGTGAAAATGCTCCCTCAAAGTATGCAAAGTTTCTCCAAAGGAATAATCTTCAGGAGGAGATGCAGATGGGATAGATTCCTCTGCATCAGAATCCTCATAGGGTGGTAGGGAAAATTCCTGATCAGAAGAGGAATCAGAAGAAATAGAAACCTGATTTGAAGATTCATAATCAGTGTCTTGCCTAAGCCTCTTATCAGGAGGGGGCTGGCAACCCCTAATCAAGGTAATTAGGTCTTCAGCCATTTTGATCATCTGTTTTTTGAGCATAGAGGCCTGAGCACGTGGCTCATGCATCATTTTTTTAGCTTTAGAAGTTGCTTTTGTCTTTGCTTTTGAAGCTGGTGTCAGTTTTATATAGAAATGCTGAGGCCTGAAGACACCATCAGAAGCCGGTGCCTACTCAACGTCTCCGGACCCATCCGAGGGAGAGACATCTGTGGGTACAATACTTTGAGAACCTCGCGGAATGCCAGACTCCACACGGGTCTCGGTAGAGGCCTGCGACTCTAAAGTAGCGGCTATCAGGGGCTGCAAAAGCACCTCACTGAGTACCGGCGAACCAGAGACTGGCTTAGGAGAAGCTTCGTCATGGGTTTTGGACCTCGACGGTCTGTCTCTGTCCTTTTCCTTGCGTTTTTTGTGAACTCCGTTAGTCGGATTGCTATCCGATGACATTTCAGGGTAATTAAATCTGTTTCCAAAATATTTTGAAGCAAAGATATACCGACGCTTAATAGTGCGTTGGTTAAATCTAGCACAAAACCGACAGCTAGGCACATTATGATCAGGGCCTAGGCAGTACAAATGGAAATCCTTATGAGGTATTTGCTTCCCACAAGTAATGCATTTATTAACTTTTACTGACATCGGTATGGAGCAAGAAAACTTTCCCAAATGGGGTACTTAGCTTTAGCGAAGACTTCGGTTCTGAAACTCGAATTCGAAAATTTCAGGAGTCGGCCAACCGGCACTTGTGAACTGCTTCTGCTTCGGGCACCACGCAGCAAGAAAGACTAAAGAAAATGGCGTCCGCTGCCTTTTTTATACCCCTGACGACCTGACATCATGGAAGAAGAGACAGCAACTGACGCAGGACCCAAGACTTTGGAATTCAGGCCGACTGAGGGCAACCTGCCAGCAGAGTACCCAAATGTAATGACTGCAACAGTGAAACATGAAGAACATCATGGATAAGTATATCTAATTTTTGCATCACGGTATTTATAATCCAGCAGATGTCCCTTATCTTAATAACATTTTTAAATGTGTTAGACAATTTATATTTAAACATCTAGATATTAAGAAATGGATATGTCTTCTATTTCCCTTTTGCATATCTAAATGTTTAACTGAGGGAACTAATATGATGAAAATTAGTGACTAGAAAAGTAAAGGGTTTATTGGTGGATATTATCTTTTTAAAGATTTGCAGTTTATGTTAACTGATTCTATTATAGATGAATGTAATTTAGCCAAAGATGGAGACTAGCTAACAGCTCAAGGAATCAGTTTTTATAGATAAAGCTGGATTCTATAGGATATTGCCTATCAAGAGATCCATTTAAATTGTATATATGTAAAGTTATTTATAATAAGAAGATCAGTAATTGGATTTTATCTGATTTTTATAATCTTCTTTTAAATTATAAAGTTGAATTAAATATAAAGCTTTGGAAATTCTTATACCACAATGAAAGTTAATTATTCAATTATTCAAATAGATATTTTTTTACCTCTGCATTAGTAATTAAAACCACAAGATCCCCCTTTTGGAAAATTTATATATGGAAGGTTATTGGTAGAGCTGTCTTTGCACCAAATAAATGGAATAAAATTACTACAAATAGTAAATTCAAATTATTGAGACGTGATTCAGTTGTTAAACTAAATTAAGAGTATACTATATATTGATGTCAAAAACTTTGTATTCTTGGAAAGAAATTGAAGATTTTACTAAAAAAAAATCAATGCGCACTACTGTGGATCATTTTAGCTAGTGATAGGAAAACAATTACAAGAAAGTGGATGCATAATGATTCTCTAACTATGTTTGATTTTATTACAATATTAAGGCTAATTCTTTATAAATAAACTAATTTAATTAAATCTGAGGCTGGGAATACAATGACAAAGTTTGATATCAGACCTTTTATTTAAATTAAGTCATTAAAATCCAAATGTGTCCTTTTTATTCTATAATAAAATGTACTTTATTATTTAAACAATATTTTTAGATAATTTACTATTTGTCAAATCACAGTTTTGACAAGTATTATTTGAAAGCCTGACACGCTTTGTATATAATGCAAATAGCTGTTCCTTGTTGAGTATTTGTTTTGTTTTAAAAAAGAATATATGAAAACATTTTTGTTGTAACTCTGAAATGGGCTAATAATGTATTGTATTATTACTTGTTTGTTTATGGCAATTATTAAGTAATTTTAGTTATATTGTCTTTAACATATGTGCAATAATATTTTTGGCTAGAAAAAATACCAGGCTTTTTGATTTTGAAACTTTGGCATTAATTTATCACAATTTTTCATGGATCCATTGTTAATACACAATGGTAACAGACAACAATTTTAACAAATTTTGCTTAAGCTTTGAAGCAAAATGATGATGTTGTAGTGGCAGCCAGTGTATACACCCTTACCCCTGAATAGTACAGACACTACATTTACCAATTTTATTAAAATGGTTTGTTGGCCTAGACAGCAAGGTGGACTATGGTCAGGTGAGCTCCCACTCAAGGGCCAGATTGGAGTATCTGAAGGTGGCCTATCCCCAGCCAAATGAAACTGTATCCTGTGGTATGGAATGTCATATCACTGCTGAGGAAAAAAAGTGAACTTGTCGGGGAGGCTGAAAATTAACAGCTAGAGGTAGTTCATATTACTTCTACACAAAACATTGGTTTTATAACCAGACTTCTTATAGCGGAAGAGGTCTCTTTCTATCTTACTCTGGAAACAACTATCTGAAAAAAATGCCAGAAAAGTGTAGGGATACTCACAAGCCCCTAACAGGTTGTAATCCAGACAGACATTCTACGAGTGAACAAAAAGGCTGCCTCAATTAGACTGTAAGTTACCAAATCAAAACCCATTTTGTGTCTAAGAAACTCACAGCTATTAAGATAACATGATCATCTTAGAAACAGTGTTTAAAGAGCTAAACAGTTTACCATCTACATATTTTGTACTATTACTGGAGGATTTCAGTGTTCATGTGGGGAATGTTGGACATAACCTGGAGAGGTGTGATTAGGAGGAATGACTTGCCAGACCTAAATCTTGGTGTTAAACTTTATTTGGAGTAATGTGTTATCATGGATTGCCCATAACAAACACCCCATATGAACACATGAATGCTCATAAGAATACTTGGTACCACCTTACGGACCACCTAAACCATCAAACTGAAACACCTACCCTCAGCAATCACTAAGGTACACAACAAAAGCAACACCTAAAACTTCACATAAGCCTACACTCAATGATATCCCAAGAACAAAGCCGAAAAAACAAGCAAACATTTTATCTAGTGTTCTTGTCACAAAGGATTCTGTTGGGCAACACACAGATACTTCTCTCAACAGGATGGACAAGAAGAAGATAATTGTTAGCTGCCTATCTGGAACTGGGATCCTCAATATCAAGCACGCACTCAAGTCACTGTACCACACGTACCAATATGATTTCATTATAGTTCATATGGATATAAATGACCTGAGGCATACCTCACTGGACTATATGCTAAAAGACATTATGGATCTCTCTGAATATGTGTTGCAGACAGGTACCTGCCTTGCACTGAGCAGTGTTCTACCTTCACCAAGGAAGATCCAGTAGTATGAACAGAAAATGACTGATTTTAGTAATTGGCTTAATGTCTGTTGTCACTCTGACAAAATTCTGAGGCCATAGGTTATGACTTCATTTTAGGAGGCAATGCCAGAAGCAGATGATGGAACTAAACCTATTTCAGTAGATGAGTTTACTGTAGTAATTAAACATTTCCTCTGTGGAAAACATGTAGGAATTAATTAAGTCCTTCTGGGCATGCTAAAGTTACTAGACTTTGTTGGGATATCTTGGCTAGGATGCATTTTCCATGTTGATTAGAAATATTGTACAGCAGCTCTGCAGTAGTAAACCTGAGTATCAGTCCCTCAATTTGAGAAAGTTGCATAGCAGGGAGTGTTCCAATTATTTAGGTATTATATGTCTCAGCCTCTTTGGGAAAGCATATCTTAGGTGACAGAAATGAGACTTTGTCACGCAGCTGAATTTTTGATTCAGAAGGAGCAGCATTGATTCCATAATGGTCACAAAATAGTGGATAAACTCTTTGTTCTTGCACAGATGGATAGGTCACAAGATTTGACAATACTGCCCATATATGTTTTGTGGACCTGGAAAAGTCATATGACCAAGTACACTGAAATGTCTTGTGTGAAGTATCACGACACTAAGGGTTCACCGAGAAACTGATGCATGTTATTCTGTCCTTGCATTTGAGGGGTAAAAGCTATATGTCCATTATTTATATTCAGACAAGTACATACAAAATTGGTATAGGACTCCACCAGGGATGTGTCTTACCACCCTCCTGTTTGGGATTTTCATGGATGGGATATCAAAGCAGAGCCAAGTATTGAAGAGAATGTTGCTTGGGGTTGTGTGTTGCATCTTTACTATTTGTGGATGACTGCAATATCATTTTAGCATGAAGGGCCTGTATTTCCATTGTGCAATGGAGTCATTTACTGCTCAGTGTGAACAGCATAGATTAAAGTCAACATCTCTAAATTGAAGCTCATGCTTCTCTGCTGGAAAAGAGAGGAATATTGTTTTCAGTTGACAGAGAAATAGACATCCCAGATGGAGGAATTGAAATATCTTGAGATGTTCATTAATTAGAACAGAAGGGCTTAGGACACTGGCCAGTGGATGTTGAGAGGCATTTGTTGATGTAATCTGAAAACCTATTGAGAGTCATCTGAGAACCTATTAAGAACACCAGAAGACAACTACATAAACCCAGAATATGCTGGAGGAATTGTATGTCTTATCTTTCCTGGGAGCATCTGGAGGTCTAGAAGGATAAGCTGGCATGATCATTGCTGTGAAAGGGTAGACTGGTCTACCCTGCTTGGCTTACTCCAATTAATACCCGCATCAGGACAAACAGTTTAGGAAAACGAATGAATGAATCAATGTTGGTCATGATACTAGGAAAATTCCCCTTTTATTGGCATGGTGCTGTTGACATCATAATGAAAAAAAAAGAATAACTTAAGATGGAGTAGCTCTACAGGGCTTATTACAGATAGAAGATAATATGAATACACTATCTATTAAAGAAAATACTGACCCTAAAGAAACAGGTGATAAATCCTTAGTAATATCTCATACATCTCAATTTTAGTCAAGTGAATTGAAAGCAATCTTTAATTTCTGACAATATGCTGCACGCTATTTCTTAAATGCCTCAGCAAAGTAAAGTTTCTGATAGCAGCTTAAAGTAAAGAAAATAAAAAGATGTCTAAAGAAGATATTGCAGTTCCAACTCAAAATACAATACATGAGAGGATAACCTTAACATCTGGTAAAATAATGCCTGCATGTGCAGCTGTCTGTTTGGAACAATTGTTCCTATTAGGTGGGTTAAACTTCATTATTTAAAGGTGTACATAGTTGTGCATGTTTGTATGATATTAGGTTATGGGGGTATTCTGGGGGTGTTTGTTTTTTTGTCTGAGGGTTTTCATTAAAACAAATAGTAAAATGTGACACACAGTAGGTTCAAATGGAGAGGATGGGAAGGCTGCCAGCCTAGCTAGCTAGAATTTTGTAAATAATTCTATGTCATTGTAAAATTATATTAATGTAATCCACAGGCTTGTTCACAAATGTAAGAAAACTGTTAAATGTTGAACTTCAAAAATGTAACTACAGTGCACTTTGCTGGAAGAAAGCTGATAAGTGAAGCATTGTACGACTGTTTGATCTTGAAGCTCGGAGACAAGATGTCTATGTTAAGACATTCCTTCCATTGTTTTGAGACCAGAGTTAATTACTAGATTTTACATACTGTATATAGTGTATTTTATTGTTGTGGCCTCTTGCAGGTGTACATTACAAAAAGAAATGTAAATTCTGAGTTTCTGTTCACCTGGAAAACCAGAGAAGTGCCAAGAATAATGTAATGTGAAGCAGTACTGTGTTATCAATTTAAGGACAGAAATAAAGGACATAATTTTGCTTTTGTCTTCAGAACTGAGCACTCAACAGCACTGCCTTTGCTCTATATGTAAGTTTATTTAGAACTGTGATTGTCCTTAGAGTTATAGATAGGAATTTAGTCAGATTTAGTCTAGCTGTTTTCTATATTTATGTCAGACTATTCTACAGCATTATTTTAAGAATTTTCCTCTGATTTCTGAACTCTTGACTAGCACCATGTTGAATTGAGATTTGTCTTGTGGTTTTATTATTTATTATTAAATATTTTAAACCTTTCAACTGTGGCTGTTTTATATAGAGATAATTTAAGCTCTATCTAGAGTACTTGTATGTATTTAGTGATACTGTACAAAGCCACTCCAATAGTCTTGTTGCTCAGTCACACATGCTATTTGGATATCAGTAATATTACATAGTGAAATTGGTCACCCTTTGGGAAGGGCCTTAGAGTAGATGATAAGTAGGGGTCCTGGTGGCAGTGATTTCTACCTTATAGTCTGGAGAGAGGGCGGCATAGCTGGAGAACCTTTGCCAGCCTTCCCCAGGAGTGTCTGTGTATTTGTATACAACTCATATCTCAAATTGTGTGTGTGTGTGTGTGTGTGTGTGTGTGTGTGTGTGTGTGTGTGTGTGTGTGTGTGTGTGTGTGTGTGTGTCAGCTACTTGGGCAGGGGTATGAAGCACTGGTTGGACAGAGAGAGTGCTAGGAGGACTTGGCTTGGGACCCTGGCTAAGGACCATACTCTATAGCTGTACCAGTGGGGAGTCTTATTGGGGATCTGGAGAGAAAGGGAGAAACCAGTCCCAGACTGAATGTGATCTCTGTGTGCTCCTAAGGGAAATTGCACTTTACTGTGTGTGTACTTGTTATCCTTCCCAATGTGGACCCCCCCCCCTCACTGGTGCTAGTGGTGAGGATTGAGGCTCCTTGATTATTGGACCAGTGCATGGATGTCACATATTAATCCCCCCAGAGAACTAAAGCTAGTTTTTCAAATGCCCCTGAGAAACGTTGCTTGACAGGGTTAGGTTTATCTGAGTATACCTTACCCCATTCCATGTCTTGAGAAACCATCTGCGTTGGTGTTGCTAACCCCACTGCGGTGCTGCACTGACATATTATATGCTTGCAACCCTAGACTCCATCTTAGCAACATGGCATTTTGCTGGCCAGCTTGGCGCAACCATGTTAAGGGACAGTGATCCACAACCACAGTGAATTTCCTTCCATACAAATAAGAATGAAGTTTCTGCAGTACCTACACTATAGCTAGACATTCCTTTTCTACAGCTGCATAGCATTCCTCCTTGGGTTGGAGTCCATGGCTGAGATAAACCACTGGGTGCTCTTCTCCCTCTGAAGAAGTCTGGCTAAGTGCAGCCCTCACCCCATTATTCGAAGCATCCACCTGCACAACTAATTCTTTGCTGTAATCTGGCCTAGCTAACAAATAGGGTCATCCCAAAGCTTCTTTAAGCTTCTGGAATGCCTGCTCACATGCTGTGGTCCACACTACCTTATCTGGCCTGCTGTTCCTTGTCAGGTCTGTGAGTTGAGCAGCTATGGTACTATAACTGGGGACGAACGTTCTGTAGTACCCTGCTGTCCCTAAGAATGCCCTCACATGCTTTTTGGTAACAGGTGCAGACCATGCCTTAATGGCTTCCACTATGGCAGGTTCTGGCCTGAACTTACCATTCCCAACTCTATGTCCCAGATAGGAGACCTCTGCCATACCCACTTGACATTTGCTCGGCTTAACTGTCATCCCTGCCCTCTGTAATTTGTCCAGCACCTCCCTGACATGTTGAAGGTGCAATTGCCAGGAATGGCTGTAGATGGTAATACCATCTAGGTAAGCAAGGGCAAACTCTAATTCTCCTGCTAGGATATGATCTACAAGCCTCTGGAAAGTTGCTGGGGCATTTTACATCCCAAAGGGCATCTTTGTGAACTCATACAAGCCAAAAAGAGTCACAAAGGCTGACCCCTCTCTATCACTGGGAGTTAACGGCACCTACCAGTAACCCTTGGTAAGATCAATGGTATTAAGATACTTAGCCCCATCCACCTGCTCTAGGGCCTCATCTGTCCTAGGCATGAAGTAAGTATCTGACTCTGTGTGACTATTTAATTTTCTGTAGTCCACACAGAACCTGGTGCTGCCATCCTTCTTTGGCACCAGCACCACTGGGGAGGCCCAGGGACTGTTGGACTATTGAATTACCCCTAGTTCCAACATTTCCTGTATCTCCTCCCTCAGAGTCTGTTTGACTCTCTCAGGCACCCTATAAGGGGCTTGCCTGTATCCACCTGGTTCCGCACCAGGTAGGTGCAACCTGTTTTTTCAGTGAACATGTCCCCAAACTCCTGTAACACTGCTTGGGTTTCTCGATCCTGGGTAGGAGATAGCTGCTGGGACATTGCTACCCCTTCCACTGTGGTGTCAGTCCAAGCTTTACTGAGGGGATCAGTCATCAGATCTCCATCAAACTGCTCCTGCAATCCACTGAAAATACTCAGCACAAGTGTCTCCCTATCATAGAAATGTTTCATCATGTTAACATGGTACAATTTGTGCTCCTGTCTCCTCCCTAGCAGTTCTACCAGATAGTTACCAGACCTTTTTCTGTTGTTGGGTTTCTGCCAGGTTTTCCTGGGCCAAGCCCATGAGTTCTCCAAGCCTTGTCCTGAGGTTTAGGACATATGCCACAATAGACTCATGTGGGATTCACACTCACCTTCCCACTCATGACAAATTAAATCTAGAGGTCCCCTCACTCTATGCCCATACAGCAACTCAAAGGGTGAAAAACCTGTGGATTCTCGGGGAACCTCTCTGTAAGCAAATTACAGATGGGGCAAATATTTGTCCCACTCTCTCTTAAACTGGTCTGCAAATGCCCGTAGCATGGACTTGACTGTAGAGTTTAACCTCTCAAGAAGACCATTAATCTTGGGATGGTAGGGGGTGGTCTTCAAGTGCTTCACCCCACAGTACTTCCATAGACAAGCCAGCAGGTCTGATATGAAATTGGCACCTCTGTCAGTCAGTATTTCTTTTGGGAAACCTACCCTGCTGAAAATCTTTAAAAATGCATTTGCCACCTTTTCTGCCTCAATGGAGGACAAAGCCACTGTCTCAGGGTTTCTTGTAGCATAGTCTACTACCACTAGGATTTTTTTTCCCAGTGGAACTTGGGGTACTCAGAGGCTCTACAATATCCATAGCTACCTGCTGAAATGGCTCCTCAATCACAGGCAAAGACATCAAAGGAGCTGTCACCTTGTCTCCTGCCTTGCCTACCTTTTGGCACTTCCCACAGGTCCTGCAATACCCTGTTACATCTCTGGAAATTCCAGGTCAATAGAAGTTCTGCATAATACATCTCTTTGTAAATTTTATGCCCATATGACCTGCAAAGGGAATATCATGGTCTATTGGCTAGAAGTACCAGATGGTAGGCTCTAGGCACTACCAACTGCTGTATTCTCTCATCTTCTAGCCCTCCCTCAGGGGTCCACTCTCAATACAGCAACCCTTTATCCCAGTGTATAGATTCCCCCTTCCCTTGAGAATCAGGTGTTTCACTAGCTACCTGCCTCAGGCTTTGCAATGTAGGGTCTGAGAGCTGAGCCTGTCTCAACTCTCTCTTTGTAACCCTTTCCAGCTTCCACAGGAAGTCTGGAATCCTCTGACAGTAGTGCCTCACTGTCAGCCTGGGTACTACTACTCACCTCTACCTTTGCAGTCACTCTGTCCAAGGGAACATCAGTACCCATAAGCAGCTGTGGCTCACCATCAGTCTCATTGCTACAGAGTATCTCCCTCCCTGAAGTAACCACCTCACCAGTCCTGGCTGCAAGCATACCATCTGTGTGGGTCTCCCCCAGGCTACCAGACCCACATGCTTGTCTCTTAGCCTGACTGTGTGTAACTGCATAAGCACATGGTACTGCCTCATTCAAATCCTTCCATATCAGGACATCTGCAGGATGGTAGTTTGGCACTCTTGTTGTCTTGAGACAACCTACTATTGGCATTTTGTCTTTCCCACTTGCTGGCTCTCTCTCCTTTTGTTCCCCACATTGCCTCCGTGGACATCTGTATGCCACATGGCCCCACTGGTTGCATTCAAAACATTTAACCCTAGGTCCTGGATGTGTACCTGGACTAGTGGCTTTCCCTGCTACTGGCAGATTCTATTGGGGCAATCTGGGGTGTCCACCATGGGTTCCTTTAGACCCATGAGCAGTACTGGGGGTCCCTTTCCTGTGCAGGGATGTCCAGCTTGCTAGGTATACATCTCCCTTCTTCCCCAACTCCTCTGAAGTAGCACATTGTCTATCAGCTAACCAGATCCTCATGTCCTCAGGCAAAGTGCTAAGTACTTGTTCCCTCACCAAAAGGTCTGCCAACCCTTCAAAAGTGGTGACTCACCCACCTATAAAATAAGTGCTCAGTTCAGTAACTTATTCACACACACTTTCATCTGCCTTGTGTCTATGCTCACAAAACTTCTGTTTCCAAACACCTGGCCTCCAACTCAAGTTTCTTTAGCTCCAGATGGATTTTTAAGTCCTCTGCAGAAAAGTTGAGCTGTCCATTCTCTGAGTGTTGTACATCTCCACGGCCAGTCTGATCACCTCCTGATTGTTGTTTTCTGATGCAGCTTTGACCAAGGCTGCAATCATGTCTGCCTTAATCAGGTTTCCAGGCACCAGTCCCGTAGCCTAGCACATCTCAGCCAACTGGCTCCTTGTCAGCTTGCTATACTCCTCTGCTGACATGCTTGGCTGCTCTCCCTGACTAACTAAGCTAACAAAATAAATAAAACAGTTGTGATCTAAACTCTGAATATTCACTGTGTGGCTGATTTAGAGTACAAAAACACCTTCAGAGATCACTGTACACAAGCTACAGAAATTGACTATCCACACTACTACAAGCCAATTGCCAAACAATTAATAAGTGGTGTGGATATCCCACCACTGCCAACCAACTAATATGTGATGCCCGCGCAATTGCCTAGTAATCAAGGAGCCTCAATTCTCACCACTAGCACCAGTGAGGGGCAACCACATTGGGAAGGATAGCAAGTACTCACACAGTAAAGTACAATTTACCTTAAGAGCACACACAGATCACAGTCAGTCTGTGGCTGGTTTCTCCCTTTCTCTCCAGATTCCCAGTAAGACTCCCCACTGGTACAGCTATAGAGTAGGGTCCTTAGCCAGGGTCCCAAGCCAAGTCCTCCTAGCACTCTCTCTCTGTCCAACCAGTGCTTTGTGTCCCTGCACAAGTAACTGACACACACACACACTTTGAGATATGTTATACACAAGCACACAGACACTCCAGGGGAAGGCTGGCACATGTTCTCCAGCTATGCCGCCTTCTCTCCAGACTATAAGGTAGAAATCACTGCCACCAGGACCCCTACTTATCATCTACATCGCTAAATACAAGCAATTACTCTAGAGCTTAAATTATCTCTATACAAAACAGCCACAGTTGAAAGGTTTAAAAATATTTAATAATAAATAATAAAACCACAAGAGAAATCTTCTCAATTCAACACAGTGCTATTCAGGAGGTCAGAAATCACAGGAAAATGCTTAACATAATACTCCAGAATAGTCTGACTTAAATATAGAAAGCTAGACTAAATCTGACTAAATTCCTATCTAACTCTGAGACCAATCACAGTTCTAAATAAACTTACAATACAGAGCAAAGGCAGTGCTGGTGAGTGCTCAGTTCTGAAGACAAATGCAAAATGATGTCCTTTCTTTCTGTCCTTAAAATGCTTCCCATTACATCATTCTTGACACTTCTCTGGTTTTCCAAGTTAACAGAAACTCAGAATTTACATTTCTTTTTGTAATGTACACCTGCAAGAGGTCACAGCAATAAAATACATTATATATATAAAATCTAGTAATTAACTCTGGTCTCAAAATAATAGAAGGAATGTCTTAGCCTAGACATCTTGTCTCAGAGCTTTAAGATCAAACAGTCATACAATGCTTGAGTTATCAGCTTTCTTCCAGCAGAGTGCACTGTGGTTACATTTTTGAAGTTCAACATTTAACACAGTTTTCTTACATTTGTGAACAAGCCTGTGGATTACATTAATATAGTTTTACAATAACACAGAATTATTTACAAAATTCTATCGAGCTATGCTGGCAGCCTTCACAGAGGGCAAGAAACAACTGTATAAAATATCAACCTGCCAAACTTAGTGGGTGCATGAATCACAAAAAGCTAGACAAACACATCTAAAAGAGCTTACATATATAATAATTGGGAATAATAACCTCTTATCATAGTGGCAACATTTTCCACATTATCTTGGAATGTGAATGGTCTCCCAGGTATAGACAAAAAGGGAAGAATATTGAATTATATCAAGAAATGCAAAGTGCAAATAGTAATGGTACAGGAGACACATTTGGAAAGAACTGAGCGTTTGAATTTGATAAAGAAAGGATTTCAGCATGGATATTGAGCATAGTGTCAAGGACAAAAGATAACAGGAGCACTTATACTAATTTCTAGATGAGCTCCAATAGTAATAGAACAGAGAGAAAGATAATAATGGTAGATTTGTGGTAGTAAGGGCTCAATGGCAAGGGAGGAAGATTAGGCTGGTATGTATTTATATTTCACCTAAAACAGCAATTGTGGAGCTTTAAAAAATTGGTGATAAATAATCAGATTGATTTTCAACAGTGATACTGTATATAGGGGACATAGAGGGTAAAATATAAAAAAGGAGGGTAGATTTTTGAAGAAATTTCTGAACATATTTGGAAGATGTGAATTCAGTAGTAGGATCTTGGAGAAAATTTACATATTATTCCCCAAGGTACAGTAACTGGGCTACACTAGACAGAAATTATATTTCACAGGAACATGTGAATTTAATTGAGAGCTTTTGCACACAACAACTAACTATTTCAGATCATATGCCAACAACAAGTAAGATATAAATGATGGGTAATGAAGAGACAGGAAAGCATCCACAGAAACTCCTCCACACAAAATGATTTATTGAACTTTAGCGCTTTCATCCGCTCAATGTCTGGACATCATCAGAATGATAAAACAAACCACATAGTCAGATAAAATACATAACCTGAACCTATGAACCTATATGATTGGAGGAGCTCCCTGGTCAGCCTCAGCAAAAAGCTGAGATCCCTCATAAAATCTTCCAAAGCCAGTTATGAAAATAAAATCACCACTGATTCCAAAGACAACCACAAAGCATTCTACAGCTATGTCAAGAATCTCAATGGCAACACTCAGATCTGCTCTGAGCTACAGCACAATGAAACTAAATATACAGAACCAACCGATATTGCCAACATCCAGGCAGATAGGTTCAGTGCTAACTTTACCCCCCTCTCACCCTCCAAAGGGCCCATCTTAATACCGGAAGAATGCAAAGCCCCTGTAATCATGGATGAACAAGTAAAGACCACACTCTCTAAAGCCAAGAACACAGCATCCATAGGACCAGACAACATCCCAGGCTGCGTACTGCACGAACTACAGAACGAACTGGCACCCCACCTAAGTACCATGTTCAATCATAGCCTCACCTCAGGCTATGTGCCTACTGAATGGCTCACAGCGGTGGTTATACCACTCCATAAAGGGGGGTCCCACCACAGACCCCAGAAACTACTGCCCAAGTCCAACAAGCCTGGTCTGCAAGGCCATGGAATGTATCATCTTGGAGCTCATAAACAAAGACATAGGTAACCTCCAAACCCTGGACCCCACTCAGTTTGGGTTTGTAAAAGGTAGATCATGTCTACTAAACCTGATTGACTTCTTTAAAGCAATCACTAGAGCCGTAGATGAGGGCAAGGTAGTGCACACAGCCTATCTTGTCCTCGCCAAGGCTTTCGATACCATCACCCACTCTGGAATTATAGATAAACTCACTAAACTGGGCATAAATCCCTATGTCACAAGATGGGTGGCCAACTGGCTCACTGACAGAACCCACACAGTAAAAGTAGCCAACACCAAGTCTGACTTCAGACCAGTGATGAGTGGAGTACCACAGGGTTTGGTCCTGGGTCCTCTCCTGTTCGGCATCTACTTCTCTGAAGTGCAGACCAACACAGAAGGTCTTTGGATAATAAAGTTCTCAGATGAATACAATCTGACAGCCATAATAAAAGCACCTGATGATGTAGACATTCTACAAAAGGGCCTCACAGAGACAGATGCTTGGTGTCAAAGTCATGGCCTCAAGCTCGATGCCAAGAAGTGCATTGTTATCCCCAATGGGAAAAACTCAGTACCCATGAACTACCACATAGGCAGTGGCTCACTAAACACTGAAAGTGTGATAAGAAACCTCGGGACACAGGTGGACAGTAGTCTCTCCTTTGATAACCACATCACCACAGTAGTCAGAAAATCCTTATACATGGCACACCTCATCACAAAAGGGTTTTTCTCTAGAAAAAAGGAGGTCATTGTTCCTCTCTACTCATCCCTCATCATACCCATTATAGAGTACAATGCCCCATTTGGCATGAATCTCACAAGATACCTACAACAATTGGAAAGGCCACAGAAATACCTCACTAAGAGGATTACTGGCCTCAAACAGATGCCATACACAGACCGTCTTGAAAAACTCCAGCTCTACTCCGTCACATATTGTCTATTCAGAGGCAATCTCTGCCTAATATACAAAGCTATGTCAAACCCAGAGCTGTTGGACATGCTACACTTAAACAAATCCCAGTCTCTCCGAACTACACGCTCCAGGGACCTAAACCTTGTCACCACAATAAACAGAACATGTTGGAGGGATAGATCCCCAGAGACTTCCCATACTCTAGAACAAACTACCCATTCATGTCAAGCAAAGCTGCTCATTGGTCCTATTTAAGAAAAATCTTGACGACTGGATGGGAAATAGAAAATTCACCCCGGGGATCACTTCTGTGGCACTGCCTGACAGGGGCACAGGAAAATGATTTTCTTGGGTGGCAAAAGCCAGGGAACCTTTTTGGCTAGACTTATATAAACCCCAGGGTCGATAGCCTAGTACCTACCTATGAACCTATGAACCTATAACAGACCCGCCCCAATTAGCTACTGCGAAGCAGTTAAAGTTACACATAATATAAAACTAAAATTATAAAACTTGAATGAAGCTAAACACATGAACAAATATACATTAAAAACATTTTTTAAACCACTAGCATAGATTTCAATTTTAAATAACTAGAAATTGAAATAACATCATTCAGTCCTGGTTTACACCTAGCATTACATCTGAGCTGCCACTTCAGTTCCCAATATTCTAAAAGAATATCTTGAGGTCCACCCCTTGGATCATTTTCCAAATTATCAATGACTGAATTTAAACGATGTGTTGGACAATTTTAATGTGTTTAAAAGGAGCATTACGCTCATCCTTTTTGCTGATGTCATAACCATGCTGATAAATTCTATACCTGACTTGACTAATGGTTTTACCAATGTAAAAGCAAGTGCAATCTTGGCAAATTGCAGCATGTACCACCCCACCCCCTACAAATCCTTCCTCTTCAATTTGATAAAACCATACCCATATATAAAAACTTCCGTACCTTCCAAAATCATTTTACATTGGGTGCAACGGCCACACTTGCTAATTTTACCCATGTTGCAACTGAAAACGTTCCTTTTAACCATTATCTTGAAGCACACATCTCTTTGATATACTACAACAGGACAGTCTCCAGCCTTCCTGGAAACCTCTGGATCACAGCTAAAAATACCCCAGTATTTTCAATGGTTTGCTTAATCTCCATAAAATGTAGGTTGTAAGGCAAAACAAGGGCTTTAATATACCCCACTTTTTTGTTCCCAGAATTAGTGACACCTTGATTCTGGATGGAGCCCAATAAGGGGTTATAAAATCCATCCAATCTTTGCCTTTTAACTTCTGTGAAAATTTCAAAAAGAAAATCATGTGGGTATCCTCTTTTTAAAAACATGTCCCATAGTTTACTAGACTCATTCAAAAACTTGGGTTCCTGACTAACCATCCTTGCCAATCTGACACATTGCCCCTTGACATTGGACTTTTTTGATGGATAGGATGCCAACTTTGAAAATGAAAATAAGAATTATAATGGGTGGGCTTTCTATATAAATTTGATTCAAATCTCCTAGCTTCTCTGTTTTTTATGGTAGTTACATCAAGGAAGTTCACACACTCAAAATCCACTGTCATGGTGAATTGCAAAAATCCTGTTGAGGTGTTAATAAACTGAAGAAACTGATCAAGCCTCTTCCTGGAATCATGCCAAAAAATAATGATGTCATCAATAAAACATTTATACAGGCACAGACTGTCCTTGAATTCAGATGTAAATAAAAAAATTGTTTCCCAAAAAGCCATCACAACATCGGCAAAAAAGTGTGCATGCTGCACCCATGGCTACACCATTAGTTTATTAAAATAAGTGCCCTTCAAAATTGATGAAATTGTTCTGTAGAACAATCTCCATTAAAACACTCAAAGTGAGGCATTTGTCATACCCTAGACTAATGTGTAGGGCTAAAAATTGAAAAAAACAATAAAAAACAGTCTCGTGGAATTGTAGTATATAGATTTTTTACATTAACAGAAACAAACAAAATGTCTTCTGGATAAAGACTGTCAGTGACATTAACAAGGAAATCCCATGAATCTTTAACAAAGGGGAGTAATCTTTAAATACAAGCTTAGTTTCCTGATCTATACATTTGGCAATGAAAAATGTTTTTGTCCCTTTGGCATCTACAATAGGCCTCAAAGGGGATTCATTTAAACATTTATGAATCTTTGGAAGTCCACAGATCGTGGGTACCCTTGGATACTGCACTTTCATATATTTAAGCTCTCCCAAGGAAACCTGATGATTCAGAAGTAAATCTTCCAAAGGTAAATCCACTCTATGATATGCTACATTCATCTCATTGATGGAAATCTCTTCATAATCAGAGAAGAAAAGAATGAAAAACATTCTATTAATGTAGTCATTGGTACTCATGACTATTAACCCCCCTCCCATGCCTGGCTTCATAATCCGCACAGACCAATCCAAGCAAATGCCCCTAAGCAAATCAACTTCCTTTTCACAGAGATTGATAGTGCACCGAGATGACCGTGTCACTATTTTTCGTATTTCCTCCTCACAGAGCCTCTCAAAGTCAGCAATAAACGGATGTAAAGGAGGCTTGAAAGTGCTGGGCCTCTTACTGGTATTCTGGAAATCTATGCCAGAACAATCATTACCATACAAAATGCTAAAATTAAGTTTCCTAGAAAATAGTTTTAATTGTATTAAAACTTTATCCAGTTTGGCTCTTTGCACAGGAACAAAGGTTAGCCCCTTTTCAAACAAATTGGCCCAGCTATGGGTAACCTCAAGATGGCTATAATTATAAACATGAACTGTGTAGGTTGAATCAGAAACTAATTCACGTTGTGTCTCCTTACATTCATCCCTCTACCCCTCCCTGAGCAAGTGTGGCTGTTGCACCCAATGTAAAATGATTTTGGAAGGTACGGAAGTGTTTATATATGGGTATGGTTTTATCAAATTGAAGAGGAAGTTCAATTGTGACAGTAAAGGGGTGGTATATGCTGCAATTTGCCAAGATTGTACTTGTTTTTACATTGGTAAAACCATTAGGCAAGACAGGTAAAGAATTTATCAGCGTGGTTAAGACATCAGCAACAAGGATGAGCGTAATGTTGTTTTTAAACACCTTAAAAATTGTCCAACACATTTGTTTAAATTCATAGTCATTGATGGTTTAGAAAATGATCCAAGGGGTGGACCTCGAGATATTCTTTTAGAATATTTGGAACTGAAGTGGCAGCTCAGATGTAATGCTGGGTGTAAACCAGGACCAAATGATGTTATTTCAATTTCTAGTTATTTAAAATTGAAATCTATGCTAGCGGTTTAAAAATGTTTTTAATGTATATTTGTTCACGTGTTTAGTTTCATTCATATTTTATCATTTTAGTTTTGTATTATGTGTAACTTTAACTGCTTCGCAGTAGCTAATTGGAGGCAGGTGTATTATGCATTTTAGCTGACTATGTGGTTTGTTTTATCATTCCGATGAAGTCCAGACATTGAGTGGACGAAAGCGCTAAAGTTCAATAAATCCTTTTGGGTGGAGGAGTTTCTGTGGATGCTTTCCTGTTTTTACAAGTTTTTAGTTGTTGGTTTTGTGTATTACTTTATTCTTCATATGAATAACTATCACAGTCATATTTCATACAGTGGGAGATGTCCAAAAAGTCTACATGGAGCCCGCCCATTGACTTAGGGCAAAAGCTATAACATTCCTTTCAGCACACTGCTGTTGTTGCAAGGTCTGGTATATTCTTTGGCTGGATGTCCAGCTTGTAGTGTTTGAAGAAGGGAAGACTGTCAGTCTGGGTGGCTGGCTTTCAAATGCTTTGTGCAGAGAATGCCAGCTAATGCCTTGATAAAATGCTCCTTATTCACACCCATCACGATTTTCCCATTATGGTCACAGCAAAAGGAAATATATATAACTAGCCATTCTCTTGAAAAGGATGTTCTGGATTCCAGTGTATCTTATTTCCCCAGCATAACGGAGACAGACAGCTGATCTAACAGCCTTATTTTTATGGTACTTGTGTTACCTATCCATGGTAAACAGAGCAGCTTCCCCTTTAATGTAAAGGTTATTTAAAAAATGGGAGATAAATGGGCTGATTAAGACTTTGCTCTGACAACATTTATTAACAAAGAATGAAATTGTCCTAAGAAAAGCTCTATCATTATGAAACAATTTACAGAGATCTTTATACATCAAGACCTGGGGCTCAGGGATTAGGGTAGGGTTATGGTACTAGTACTTGGTTACTAGGTTGCACCCAATCCACATAAAAGTGATTATTTTTTTTTTCTCTTATATAATTTCTGTAAAATAACCAGCATTCCAGTTCACAGAACTGAAACTTACATAGCTGCATAACAGGGATGCACATAATTCTGCTTTCTGTTTAAAGGGAACAAAATGTAATCTTACTTGACTTGACTATTTTCATAAAACAGCCCAGCATAGCACTTAGGTAAACTCTAGTTAGTGAACAAATCAACTGTCTTTTATTACCTGTCTTTCTGCCAATTTGGAGCCTACAAACACCTCAGTGGGAGCTGGTTGGGATGTTAAATGAAGCAGCAGTTAGCTACTTCCCACTGGCTCAGGCTGTGTCGGGTGACTTGTGCCTGAAGCAGGCTGAGAATGAAAAGTGAAAGAAATCTTTTTTTCTTGAGGATGTACTCAGATGCATACCTCTCAAGTCTACCTCATGATGTGGAACATACCTCATTTGGGGTCTTAAAAAGTTCATATTCCTCAGATTTCCATGTTGAAAGGTTCTGTCACACATTCAGTGTTAGACATTTTTTAACTGATATCTGTGGTAAATAGAAATTAACCATATTAATTAATTTAAAGATATTTTTTATAAGTAAAACCAGCATATTTTTACCATCCTATGACCTTCCTAGTTGAAGTTGCTAGCAGTTAGTATGTACTCCACATTTTGCCCATTTGTTCCACATTAGATCTAGTGTTCCTTATTTTAGAGATGGAAGGTTGAGAGGTATGCTCAGATGGAGCAAGATGAAAGTTCTGAGGTTAACAAAAGACTTTTTTTTGATTAAATACTTTTTTAAGCAAATAATGCTGTCCTGTACAATCTGATCTCTGTTGATGTCTGAGCATGTTCTCTGTTCTTAAGCTGCCAGAATCAGACAGCAGATAGGATGGTACATATTTTTTTCTTTTATACCATGAGTAGCTTGAGTGAATATTTCATGTGTCTGTTTCTTGATTTGGTTGCACTATAAGTGTTTGACAGCAATAAGTCGAATATATCACATTGCTCAATCAGCTCACTGTAGGAGTAGCCTAAGTTATTTGGGTGTAACACTGCCACAGGCCAGCATTTCAAAGTTTTAGGGTGGTCTCTGCAGGCTCTAACACTCAGTAGCTTCAGAGGAGCTCTATATAGAAAGACAGAGCACCAAAACCTCAGAAATTTCTTGACCCAAGAAAGGAGGCAACAGCACTGAAAGGTAAATGCTACACAGCACAACAGAAGGGTAACTACATACACTACTCCTGTAGACATTCAGAATATGAAGAATGTTTTCGCCCTTGTTTGGGGGTTCAGGAAAAAAAGACATGGAAATTAATAGACTGGATCAAGGTAAACTCTGACACCACTATAAACAAAAAAGGACTTTATTCTCAAAGAAACAATTTCTTTGTAGAAAATGAGATAGGTTTGACTCATCATAAGAGCCTACAACTCAGGCACTCTACTAGTAAAAGTCAGATCAATCAGTATGTTTCCAACACAAAGTCATGATCCCATGGAGGAGTAACTTATTTTATAGGTGGACAGATATGTAAAACCCCTTTCAGAAACTCCTTAGCTTGGGCATAGGAAGAAAGTGGGGGATCCATGGGCAGACACGTAGAAACATCTGACAAATAAAAATTGACAGAGGAGTAAGAAAGGCCATAGTACAGTAACTCACACAAATAATCAAGAATTAGAGGCGTGTGAGGAGCAACCTATTTTATAGGTGGACAGATATGTAAAACCCCTTTCAAAAACTGCTTAGCTTGGGCATAAGAAGAAACTGGGGGATCCATGGGCAGACGTAGAAACATTTGACAAATAAAAATTGACAGAGGAGTAAGAAAGGCCATAGTACAGTAACTCACACAAATAATCAAGAATTAGAGGCATGCGGGCCTTAAAAGAGTTCTGGCTCATGGAATGACACCAACTAGAAAATTTCTTCCATTTAGACATATATGATTTCCTAGTAGCTGGTATCTTCAACTCCTTCACATCTGCTGCATGTCCCGAGAAAAAGTGGTGCCTAGAAGTTATTAAAATTCTATTGTTCGGGTAGTAAGCTCAACAGTTTTTAGGCTGGAGTGTATCAAACAACTCCTGCCTTCTGTAAGTAAATCCAGTCTGTGGAGAAGTGAGTGGTAAATGCCCAGGACAAGTTTCAAAAGAAGTGAGAACACTGTTGTCTGGGCCAGAAGGGAGACACCACCACAATCTTTGGGAAGTCCTTCCTGAGTAAGACGGCATCTGTCTTTTAGGCCTGTTTGCAAGGAATCCTGGAAAAAAGAATTATTTAGTTATCTGTTCTGATAGGAAGCAAGAAGATCTACTTAAGGTGTACCCCACAGTTGGATCAATTCTTGGAAGACACTAAGGTAAAGTTTTCATTTGCGATGGTCCTGGCCTTACTCAGTTTATATGCAACAAGACCCACTCGTAATAGTTCATCCTGGAACTGCTTAGCTTGTTTGCCACAAGATTTTGCTGTACCAGAATATATGAAACTAGAAGAGACAAACTAAGGTGAGTTGCTACCACCCAGGCTATCATTGCAAGTATGAAAAGTGTTCAGGATCTTTAAACCCATTTGTTTATGTAGCACACCACTGTGCTGTTTGTGAAAACTTGTAAAGGTCCTATAGGACAAAGATGATTTAGGACTTTCAAAGCATTTATCACTGCCATCATCTTTCTGACATTTATGTGTTTTTGTATGACATGTTATTTTTTCCAAAGACCTTGTACTTGCACCCTTTGAAACAGCTCCACACACCAGGTCAAAGCATCTGTTGTGAAAACTGGAGAGGAACTGAAAGGGAGAAAGGAATACCTAGGTTGTGAGAGATCTGATCTACCCACCACAGAATCTCCCTTGTAACAACCCCCTAAAATAGGAATCTGAAAGATAAAGGTGAAGATACTGACTCTAGACTGACCTGAGATTCCACTGGATTTTTCTCATGTGAAGTTTGGCTAAGGAATCATAAGAATCATATACTCTACAATCCTGAGAAAATTCCTGGCAGGCACCTGGTTTTGATTTGTAAAACTCACAAGGAACATTTAGAATACCTCTACTCTGTCTGGAGATGGAAAGGCTCTTCCCAGGGCAGAATGTAATAAACATCTCAGGAAAACAATTATGTGAAAAGAATAAGAGAATAATTCTATAAAGTCAATTAAAAACATAGAGTACAAGATTCTAAACACTTGCTAAGGACTCTTGACAACTGGAAAAAGAGTCTATAAATATAAAACAAGAATCCAAGTATGGAAAAACAAGAATGCCTTGAAGTCTGCAATAAGCAATTGCTGGAGCCAGGCACTTTGTAAATACTCTTAGACCAGTGGATAATCCAAAGCGTAAGGCAAAGAACTGATAATGTAAGCCAGGCAGAGAAAATTGTAAGAAATGCCTGAACTGTTTGGCAATGTGAATGTGATGACAAGCATATTTTGATGTTACCTTTACCATGAAACCTAGTAAAGAGACAAGAGGTAACAGGGTCTGATTGTATAGAATTCTGAACTTTGGGACCTTGGCAAAAAAAATTAAAAAGGACTGGTCGACCCCAGGCCTCCAAGTTCCTTTTCTCTTTGGAACTAGAAATATCTGATTCCCTATTACGAGAGCGAAAGTCAGTTTAAGCGAATCTGTAAACGTCAACACGTATTGTACGAACCGGCATTACAGCGAATGTCCAAAACCGCAAATTTGGAAATGTTGAATTACCATGGTTGGCCCGTCTGTGGTATAGCTTCCATAAGGTAAGTGTGCGATAGCTACGGACCTCAGGGTTAGGGTGCGGGTTAAGGTAAGTGCATAGATAGTTAATGTTGTAAGATTTAGTGTAAGGTTAGTAGTAGGGTCTTGGTAAATGTATGTATGTGAATTATTTATTTTGTTTGTTTATATTTTCTTAGGGGAAGTGTGTGGTAGTTACGGACCTTAGGGTTAGGGAGGGGTTAACGATAGTGCATAGATAGTTGTGTATGTGGGGTTTAGTGTAGGGTTAGAAGTAGGGTTTTGGTGCTTTACTTTAGGGTTAGAAATAGGGTTTGGTTAGTGCATGTATGTGGTTTATTTATTTTGTTTTGGTAGATAGTATGTAGCGGGTGGTGGGGTTGGCCGACTATGACAGTTCGAGATTTAAAATTTTGCGGTTTAGTGCAAACGGTATTCTCGCGGTTCGCACAATTCATGTCTGTGTTTTGGTATTCAATCAAAAGGAGTTTTGCTCTGGTAATATAGACCCAAATATCCTTGACTATAACCCTTTACCCATCTGACAGACAGGCACTGGTTCTATTATTCCCTGTTAGACACTGGGCAAACTGTACATCAGTACCCTGACAGGAGAACGAGCATTCTCCAGTAGGGTATTAATGTATAAGTAATGCCCACTGAGAAGAATGAGTCTGCCACTTCATGATAGCATATCAAGCTGCCATGGAGCTTGGACCGAGAAAACGGAATGGCCACCATTGTTTTACACTCGCTAAGCAGCCCTTTTGCTGTTTAGCGAATGTAAAATATAATAAAGACATTAAAAAATAAATAAATTATGACTGTCTATGTGTGCATGTCAGTGAAAGTGAGAGCGAGCAAGCTGTTATTTTACACTCGCTCAGCAGCACTTTTGCTGTTTAGTGAGTGTAAAAGAAAAAAAAGAAAAAACTGAAATAAATTGTGTGTGTGAAAGTGTATGCGCAAAAGTGAGTAAGAGAGACAGCGACTGATTGAGCGAAACAGAAAAGTGTGTGTTTATGTTTCTGTCTGCGTGTGTGCATGAATGCGTGCATGAAAGCAGAGAGACTCTGTGTGTGTGTGTGTGTGTGTGTGTGTGTGTGTGTGTGTGTGTGTGTGTGTGTGTGTGTGTGTGTGTGTGTGTGTATGTGTGTGTGAATGTGTGAGATCAAGAGAGTGAGAGAGAAAGCGAGAGTGATGTGTGAGTGAATGCATGTATGCAAGTAGAGACTGCCTGTGAGAGAGATCGAGAGAGAGTGAAACTAAATGTGTGTATAAAAGTAGCTGGAGACTGTGAGAGATTGCGAAAGATGATGAGACTGATCTTGTGTGAGTGAATGTGTGTATGAAAGCAGAGAGTCTGTGTGTGTGTGTGTGTGTGTGTGTGTGTGTGTGTGTGTGTGTGTGTGAAAGAAAGCAAGTGTGATGTGTGACTGAATGCATGTATGTAAACAGAGGAGATTGTGTGAGAGAGATATAGAGATATGAAAGAAGAGGAGGCTGTGTCTGTATATGTGTGTGTGTGTGTGTGTGTGTGTGTGTGTGTGTGTGTGTGTGTGTGTGTGTGTGTGTGTGTGTGTGTGTGTGTGTGTGAAAGCAGATGAAACTGTATGTGTGCATGGGAGAGAGAATGGGCTGTATGTAAAGTTGCTGTGTTTCACTTGCTTATTATTCTTTTAAGCACTGTTATTATTTTTATATATGTTTGATGTAAAATGCTTCCTCCAACACCATTAGCATAGATTACAGCAAGTATGAAACATTAGGCAGAGAAAGTATTTTACATCAAACATATATTAAAAAAAATGAAATAGTACTTTAAACCCTTGGGCGGGTATTAATTACACATTAACACACACCCTGTTGGGCATTATTGCTTGCGTAGAATATTTGCTGCAAAAGTGCAGAAACACACAGACTTGGTTTACTGGACAAAGAGGAATCTCCTGAAAAGGAGATGGTACTCTCATGGCCAGTATGCCTCCATGAGTTAATTTTAGAACCCATTTGTCCTAAACTATTCAAAACCACAAAGGAATATGAGGACTATATAGACTCATAGAGCTGAGAGGTTGCCAGGGTGGTAGGATAAGAGGTAAATAATTGACTTAATGGGCTATCCTTTGTTTTTAGAGCCTCTGCTTTTTAAAGTCCTGTTTGAAAGAACTTTGTTGCTTTCAGTTGACTTAAAAATGAATGTTGAAAGATTTGGGTCACCCCTTGAATCAGCTTTCCCTTCTCATTGTTCCTTTTAAGTACCACAGATGCAAAAGGACCAAAGAGAATTTTCTTGTCCAGGAAAGAATTTACAGTTTTAGTTGTAATAACTTTGGGAAGATTTTGAGATCTTAGTTAAGGAAATCCTTTCACAATTAACCCAGTAGCAGCAGCAGCACAGGAACCATTTAAAGCATGTTAAATACATGAGAAACAGGAAATAGCACGTTAAATACATGAGAAACAGATACTAAAGATGTATTCAACGAATTTGCACCTCAGAGGAGGAGGGAAGGTTAACCGTTATCTTCTGTATGTTCTCAAATGAAAATAGTAAAAACTTTAACACATGAGCCTGGAAGTTTAAAATTCTAAATGTTAAATTGACAGAATAATTCACTTTCCTCCCAAATCTGTCAAAAGCTTTCCCATCCTTGTCAGAGGGAATGGGATTAGCAGTAGCAATTTGTCCATCAAAAGTAGTTTTGGATAGGAGAACTAACTGCACAGTGTTAGAAAACAAGATTTTTTGAGTCTGACATATCTTGTATAGCCTGTCAGACTTCTTCTTCTTCTTCTTTCGGCTTTATCCCGGTTAGGGGTCGCCACAGCGGATCACCTGTCCGCACATTGAATGGCAGTGGAGTTTTATGGTGTCGAGTTGCCAGCCCGGCGCCCAACCTTCCACAGAAGGCACACTCACACCTAGGGCCAATTTGGAGTGTCCAATCCACCTGCAGCATGTCTTTGGGATGTGGGAGGAAACCGGAGCACCCGGAGGAAACCCACGCGACCACAGGGAGGACATGCAGACTCCGCACAGAAGGCACCCCGGCCGAGGATCGAACCGGAGGTATAGCCTGTCAGACTTAACAGACATAAAAGAGTGAATGTCAGTTAAACTACAAGCAATTTGAGAAATGGCTCTGTTATGAAATGCTGACTTCCTGAAAGCCAAAGAGCTGAAAGGAGGAAAAACAAAAGATGCCCGTAATACGAAAGGCGAACAAATCAATTTTAATTGTACTTTGCATGGAAGCAGGCCCCAACACCCCCTAAACTTACATATACCTACTCTATGGTTGCACCAACTCAAAGTATGGAAAAGATCTCACAAATCAAGTGAATCATTGCTGATAAATATTTAGAAACAGCACCAGCAATGATTTCCTATAGGAAACAACATTATGTGTTATGCCTTTTGTCTTTTTTTTCTATGTGCTACTGATGCACCTCATGCAACTGTAGGAAAACCAAGAAAAAATGTTCAAAAGTAGGTAAAACAGGAGGAATAGCTATATATTTAGGAACATCTGAGTGTAATAAATCATACTAAATTTGTCAAGAAACAGGAACTTTGTTCTGTTCACACCATTGGAAAAAAACACTTTTGTTTCATGTAAAGTGTCAGAAAAAGATATATCTTCAGGAGGGAAATCTGAAGCAACACTTTCCTCAGAATCAGATTTTTTTTCAGGTTGAGAAGAAAATACTTAAACACAACATTCTCCATCCAATCCTTACTCTTTTAACAGAAATTCAGAATCAGAAAATGAGAGACTCATTGTTCCTTTCAAAAGAGGTAGTAAGAGAAGAAAAAGCATTAATTAGTTCTCTAGAAAAATTTCAGCAATTCTTTCATGTTAACAGAAACAGGAGAAAGCACATTTTTTTCCATTTTTGTTCTCTTTGTCTTGGAAACTCCCTGGACTGACCCATAGCAGACATATACCAATCAGGCTGTCAAGCACCCTTTCCCAGCTATCTGAATGACCTTCATCTGTCCCTTCCCCTGTCAGCAAGTGTAGCTCTCCCTTGTCCACAGAGGTTATCCCTACAGCTGCAGAGGACATGTCTATCTCCTGGTCCATTGTGGCTGCAGGTGCACCAGAGGAACAGGGTGGAAAAGAAAAGATTCATTCACCAGCAGCTGAGGCACAGCTGGAGCTGTCCTTAGGCCCAAAGACTACTTGACTACTTTGTTCTGCTTGCGAATAGGGGAAAGAAGAACCATGGAGATAGGTAACTGCTCCATAGGTTCAGTCACAGTGGAAGCAATGAAGAACAGGAGTGGAGCCTGAAAGAATCAGTAAAACATTAAACAGCCAAAAAGAGGTTCTGAGATAAGAGAACCCATCGACAGTCCTCCAAATATACAATACCCTGTCTCTAACATATAAAACCTACATATTCTGTAGGAAAAATGTCAGACAGGTATTTTACAGTTTGCTCACACTAGCATGGACACAAAAAATCTACCCCGGACAAGTAGTGAAGGTCCAAACCATAAAAACAGTTTCCTAGCTAAACCAATGAAAGTGACAGATAAAGTACATATTTTTCTCAGAAAACTAATTTTGTAGCACGTTTTCCCCAAAAGAGAACTTATTAATGGACCATTACCTGACTGACAGTTTCACAAAGCCTGGAATGGAGAATACTTTCGCTTTGAGGTTTTATCACTCTGTCTTTTAATGTGCAGCCCCTTTTAATCTCTGGTTAGAATGTGTGGAAGGCACTTGACTGGTGGTAATGGGTAGGACACTTAGGCTACTGCAACAGTGATACAATGCTGATCATTGAGTGATTACTATCCACTGCCTCTGTGACTCTCTCAAAGAAGTTTACTTTTAACTCTCCTTGACAAAACTGCTGAAGGCCTAACTGTACAAGGTTTTTTATACAGTTAAATACTTTAGCTTTGACACATTCTATGGCTTTGAAAATTATGCTACTGGACCTGCAGTTGCTGAGACTGGGTTCCTCTTTAAGAAGGGGCATCACAATAGTGATTTTCCATTACTTGTGGACATACCTTCTGGGTAAGTGTAAGTTCAGGTGGGGTTCCAGGAGGGTATGTTTGGTGCTATTAGACATTCATTTAAATTGTCTTGACCCATGGATGTGGTATTTTTAGTTTCTGAGAGCAAATAACATGTTCCTTGATGATCTTAGAGACTGTAAAGTACTCCAAGATTTATTGAATTTCAGTGACAGTTTCTAGACTGAAGTTGGCACTAAATTTATCTGCAAGTATTTTACCCATGTCTTTAGGGTCTCAGTGTGTGATGCCATTTTTTATTAGCTTAGAACACTCCTAGGTGTTACTTCTTAATTTTCTAATGTAATTCAAGCAGAATTTATAACTATCCTTTGCTTAAGATACTAGTGTCCCTTCATGTGCTTTGGTCTTCCTGGTAGTCATTTTTTTAGCTCTTCCTGATCTGTTTTATATTCGTTAATGTGGATAACATGAGATTTGTTACAGAACTTTAGAAGTTATATATATATATATATATATATATATATATATATATATATATATATATATATATACACATATATGCATATTATCTACACTGGTGGACCACCAAGGTTATTTGTTTTTAAATTTCCCATTATGTTTGATTTAGTGGGGACTGACTG
>NC_056733.1:393055101-393062601 GCF_019279795.1 Protopterus annectens
ATTCAATAAATCAAGAAAAAAGGGGTCAAACCCTACTTAAACATGTTTTGAGAAGACATGCTTTTATTGCTCCTATTAAGCATTCAGACAGTTAAGCACTGCTCTGAAAGATCAAAGTCAACTCACTCCATATTAAACAGCAACATTCTGTAGATAGGGACTGCGCTAGTTTAAAAAGAAAAGCAGTATATTTTATTATAGCAAACTTTCCAGGATGATTTGTCGTTTTTTATAATATTCTTAAAGGAGCCCCACAAAAACAGCCTGCATTTTCTCACCTATTGCATGTCACATTATCATGCATTTATTTATTTATTTATTTGTTTATTTTGGGGGGTTTTGCCCCAGGTCATCCGCATGCCACTGCTACCCAATGCCCCATAACAACACCAGGTCTACCAGCTACAACAAACTCCCCAGACTTACTCCTTCATTCTGTTGGGCCAGTCATGGAACCCAATGGCATTATGCGCGTCTTGGCCACCCACAATGTGTTCGGGAGATTTTTTTAGTTATGCCCTACCCATTCCTCCTTCCCACATGAAGCCCTTGTTTGCGCCCACATAGTGGGTATGCAATGGGATGTTGCAGCATATTGCTCTGCCTCCACAGCAGCTCAACCTTGTCTGCCCAGCATACAGGGCTGGTATTAGAGGGGCTCCCACCAAATGTCATTTTGGGGGTCCCCTAGACACTTCCACTCTAAGTATCACCCTGTCACTGCCACCCCTGCTAAGCAACATCTTAGTTCATGCTGCAAAGTTTTAGGTGTAGTACTCACAGACTGACCTGTAGCCACAATGCTCTTATATTAAAACAGGACAACGTAACACATTATGGTGGTCCATCTCAGAAAGGCACATTTACAGTTACTGATATTTAGTTGCAACAATGATGCATTAGAACAACTCTATGTGTATGTGTGGACTTAGGTGAAAATGTGCACTAGGCCTTATGTTTCACCCCCCCCCCCCCACACACACACACACAAATACACACCCTCCAGTCCTTTCCTCTGTTCCCCCACCATTTTCGGCTCCTCATACTATGCTCATTAACTTTTTCTTTCTTTTCTCATATTTTACCTTAGTCTTCAGCTTTTTCAATAAGCCATAATTTTCTATATACTCTGAATTCCATTTTAAAGTTTTTTTTTCTTTTTACACAACATTTTCCTCCAAAGATGCCTTGAGCAGAAATTATGATTAAGGAAAGAAATTCACTGTTGCTGTTCCATTTTAGTTTTCTTTCCATCCTTTCAACACACCTTTCCTGACAGAGACAGCACAGAAATAACTATTTAAGATATAACCCAAATAAGCCAGGGCCCAAGAAGCCATAGTGTTATATATGCTCTGGGATGCATTTTGGAACAATTTCCCAGCCTTTTAGTCTATTTGTGACAAAAACAAAATTAATGAGTGAACAATAAAAAAAAACATTTCAGTCTTCTTTTTTCTTTCAAGGAAGACATAAGTTGTACCCAAGCTTAATGTTCAAAGCTGACAAATTAGTAGCTCAAAATAAAGTAACAAGCCAGTTTTTGTGTGGATACATGTGTCCTATCTGGGAATACTATCTTATCTGCCCCCCCCCCTCCCCAAATAGACAGTCACTGTCTATGCATACCTTTGGTGTCATATTGGCATCAAAGCAAAAGTTCAACTTGACGCACCAATGTGGGAGGGAGGTTGGCATAATGGTTAAGGTGTTTGCTTTACAACCACAAGGTGTAGAGTTTGATTCTCACATGGGGTAATTGGCTAGGCTTAAAATGGTGCACAAGCACATTTAGCCTAGTACTAATCTATGAAATTATGAACCTATGTATTTCAAGTGATAACTGACATACCAATAAATAGCATGCCTCCTCACCTCTCACCCTTAAAGGCAGCCACTTTTACACGTCTGATGTGTGATTGTGACGAAAGTGAAAAAATAATGATTACAGCAATGTATTCTCCTTTGTTGTTCCTAGACCATACATTCCCCCCTACACAAGCCATAGTAACCTTACTTGTACACCTCTGAGGTCTTTGAGAAAAGTAAAAGAAACAATGACCACACAGTCTTCAGCCCAAACACAGGGTATAATGACCTCCTGTGCACACCTCAAAGATTTGACTGTGATGAAAATTAAACAAGTAATAACCACTCAATCCCCAGTCCCCCTCCCCATATATCCTACAGCAGATTTCTGTACACATTCATCTGAGCAGGGGTGTTTTTAGAATGGGTGTGGATGCAAGCAGAGGCCATTATCAACTTTATCCTAACATATCACATCCCTGTTCAGGTTAAAGAACGTAATCATTAAATTCATACATTTGTTCTCTTCATTCTTTTCCTAAATAGCAACAGCTTTTGTGAGGCCCCCCACACAGTCAAGTATGATTAAGGGATCTCCCTGAATCCATTTACACAGTCTGGGGAATGGGGACCACCAGATCTGTAGAAGGTGTTAAGTGTCTGAATGTGTGTTAGCTGCATTTTTCACTAATACCCAGAAGAATAATATATATGCCCTGGCATTACTGAGTGTGCACAGATAAAAGCCAGTGATATTTTTACACACACACACACACACACACACACACACACACACACACACACACACACACACACACACACACACACACACACACACACACACACACACACACACACACACACACACACACACACACACACACACACACACACACATGCCATAGCAATACTAGTTATGTACTTATTTCAGCAAATGCTAGTACATTATACAACAATGGTACTGCCACACCAGATCAGTGACTGCTGTTTAGCAGTCATCAAACAGCAGCGGGGGTAAGTCACTTTTATTTACCTCACTGAATAGTAATGCTTACCTGTCACTGTCCCTGATTTCACAGACCTTCTCTGATATTTCTCTGTCCTTTGTAAAAAGATTGATTTGCTGATAAATCATTCAGAATTACAGACAGTCAATACATCCAGAAATCAGAGTTTTATACTTCTTACTGTCCAAAAAATGCATGTTGCTGCAAAGGATGATATTCTATTAATGTTTTAGGTGAATTAGAGTAATATTAATGTGCTCCTGATTTTGAGCCTTTCATCATCATCATCCTCTTTCAGCTGTTCCCGTTAGGGGTCACCACAGTGGATCATCTGTTTCCATTTCTTCCTGTCCTCTGCATCTTGCTCTGTCACACCAACCACCTGCATGTCTTCTCTCACCACATCCATGAACCTTATCTTAGGCCTTCCTCTTTTCCTCTTACCTGGCAGCTCCACCCTTAGCATCCTTTTCCCAATATACCCAGCATCCCTCCTCAGCACATATCCAAACCAACGCAATCTCGCCTCTCTTGCTTTGTCTCCAAACTGTCTAACCTGAGCTGACCCTCTAATATACTGATTCCTAATCCTGTTCATCCTAGTCACACCCAGTGCAAATCTTAACATCTTTAACTCTGCTACATCCAGCTCTGACTCCTGCCTTTTTGTCAATGCCACCATCTTCAACCCATATAACATAGCTGGTCTCACTACCCTCTTGTAGACCTTTCCTTTCACTCTTACTGGTACTCGTCGGTCACAAAACACTCCTGACACTCTTCTCCACCCATTCCACCCTGCCTGTACTCTCTTCTTCACCTCTCTTCCACACTCACCGTTACTCTGAACTGTTGATCCCAAGTACTTAAACTCATCCACCTTTACCAACTCTACTCCCTGCATCCTCACCATTCCTCTACCCTCCCTCTCCTTTACTCACATATATTTTGTCTTAGTCCTGCTGACCTTTATTCCTCTCCTCTCTAGAGCACATCTCCACCTCTCCAGGGTCTCCTCAACCTGGTCTCTACTCTCACTAGAGATCACAATGTCATCTGCAAACATTACAGTCCACGGGGCCTCCTGTCTGATCTCATCTGTCAACCTGTCCATCACCACTGCAAATAAGAAAGGGCTCAGAGCTGATCCTTGATGTAATCCCACCTCCACCTTAAATGTATCTGTCACTCCCACCGCAGTCCTCACCCCTGTCACACTACTCTCGTACATATCCTGTACCACTCTTACATACTTCTCTGCCACTCCCAACTTCCTCATACAATTCCACAACTCCTCTCTAGGCACCCTGTAATATGCTTTCTCTAAGTCCACAAAGACACAATGCAACTCCTTCTGACCTTCTATGTATTTCTCCAACAACACTCTCAGAGCAAACATTGCATCTGTAGTGCTCTTTCCTGGCATGAAACCATACTGCTAATCACTAATCATCACCTCCCTTCTTAACCTAGCTTCCATTACTCTTTCCCATAACTTCAAGCTGTGACTGATCAATTTTATCCCTCTGTAGTTACTGCAGCTCTGCACATCACCCTTATTCTTAAAGATAGGTACCAAAACACTTTTTCTCCACTCCTCAGGCATCCTCTGACTTTCCAAAATTTCAGTAAACAAGCTGGTTAAAAATTCCACTGCCATTTCTCCTAAGCACCTTCATGCTTCTACTGGTATGTCATCTGGGCCAACAGCCTTTCCATTCTTCATCTTCTTCATAGCTGTCTTTACTTCCTCCTTGCTAATCTGTTTCACTTCCTGATTCACTATCCCCACACCATCCAACCTTCTCTCTCTCTCTCATTCTCTTCATTCATCAGCCCCTCAAAGTACTCTTTCCATCTACTCAACACACTCTCCTCACTTGTGAGTACATTTCCCTCACTATCCTTTATCACCCTTACCTGCTGCACATCTTTCCTAGCTCTGTCCTTCTGTCTAGCCAATCAGTACAGGTCCTTTCCTCCCTCTTTAGTGTCCAATCTCTCATACAACTCCCCATATGCCTTATACTTAGCCTTCGCCACCTCTCTCTTTGCCATGCGCCTCATCTCCTTATACTCATGTCTACTTTTTTCATCTCTTTGACAATCCCACTTCTTCTTCACCAGCTTCTTCCTTTGTACACTCTCCTGTACTTCTTCATTCCACCACCAGGTCTCCTTGTCCTCCTTCCTCTGTCCAGATATCACACCAAGCACCTTTCTAGCAGTCTCCCTTACTAGCTCTGCTGTAGTTACCCAGCTATTCGGTAACTCTTCACTGCTTCCCAGTGTCTGTCTTATCTCTTCCCTGAACTGCACCTCACAATCACCCTTTTTTAACTTCCACCATTTAATCCTTGGCACTGCTTTCACACTCCTCCTCTTCTTCTTGATCACCAATGTCATCCTACAGACCACCATTCTATGCTGCTTAACTATATTTTCCACTGTCACCACTTTACAGTCTCCAATCTCCTTCAGACTGGCCCTCCTACATATGATATAATTCACCTGTGTGCATCTTCCTCAACTCTTGTACGTCACCCTATGCTTCTCCCTCTTCTTAAAATACGTATTCACCACAGTCATGTCCATCCTTTTCACAAAATCCACAATCATCTGACCTTATGCATTCCTCTCCTTAACACCATACCTACCCATCACTTCCTCATCCCCTCTGTTCACTTCACCAACATGCCCATTGAAGTCCGCTCCAATCACTAGTCTCTCACCCTTAGGTACACTCACCACCACTTCATCCAACTCACTCCAAAATGTTTCTTTCTCATCCATCGCACACCCAACTTGTGGAGCATATGCACTAACAACATTCATCATTACACCATCAATTTCAAGCTTCATAAACATTACTCTATCAGACACTCTCTTCACCTCCAAAACACTCTTGGCATACTGTTCCTTTAAGATAACCCCTACCCCATTTCTCCTGCCATCCACACCATGATAGAACAATTTGAACCCGCCTCCTATACACCAGGCCTTACTTCCCTTCCATCTGGTCTCCTGCACGCACAATATACCAACCTTCCTTCTCTCCATCATATCAGCTCGCTCTCTCCCTATACCAGTCATACTGCCAACATTCAATTATTTTTGGTATTGCACTGAATCTTTTGCCAAGAAGTTGATAGTCATAGTATCTGGGGTTCTGCCAGTATTTATAAAACTCCCTGAAAGAGAAAGCCATCCCTGAAGACTAGAAGCATCGGCTCTTCTTAAAATCCACAGTTTGTACTTGCAGTCATTCACTCTGGGTTGCTGATCTCCCAAGTACTTACCTTGCTTGTGCTCATTAACAGTTTTATCCTAACAGGGTTATAGCACAACCCTGTTCAGGTTAGAGAATGTAATGGAATTGAAAACATTTTTTCTCCTCATTTTGTCATAACCGGCAACAGCTTTTGTGGGGCCCCGAGACAGTCAAGGATGATTAAGCCCCCCAGATCGCATCCATGGGTATTACAGGTACCTAAAGCTGGCTATGTTGTTAGTTTTAGTGGGCAGAATGTCCACCAGAAAGTTTGATTAAGCCAGGAGGCCTACATTAGTGGTAAAATATTTATGGAATTGTGAAGTCTGTTACCTGATAAAACACTAACTACAAGAGATATCTTTGAATTTTAAAGGAGATGTAAATAAGAGTTATTACCCGTGGTATATTAAGTGTACAAAATAGCTGTACTAGCTTTTGTTGGTTTGACAGACATCGTACAAAATATCAGGATAAGATAACTTGTTGTGGTTGGGGGCCCCCCAGAAAGAGGGGGCCCCAGAGAATGCAGGGTTGGCTGGTGCTTAAAGATGGCTATGTCTGCCTCCTCTTTGGACCTCACCCTCTACCATACAATGTCTCACTATGAGGGATTTTTGCAGTAGATGCCATGTCACCCCCCCCCCCCGAAAAATGGTAAAGCGCATTCCTTCCTCCCACTCTGCCAGTCACCAGAGCCAGTAATCAAACCTGTGTTGCCAGAACTGTGGTCAGTCCTTTATCACTCTACCTTACCAGAGTACCAAGAAAAACAATTTACCATACATGTACAGGATGGACCTTACAGCAGAAGGAAGAGTAATTAAAACCGTAAGCCCACTTGGAATACATCTGAAATTGCATCCATAGTGCTTTAAAACTGTATATTTTACATATACAGTATACCTTCATCTACTAATTTACTATGTTATCCTTGAATGATTACATTCACCTAAATGGCACAGATATGTCTCTATTGCTGCTTTGAAAGATATAAATATTCTACTCAGAATGAGTTCCATAAAATAGAGTACATCACATCTCAAATCACGGATGTATATGTTATGTTGGCAAAGAGTACAATTATAATATGTATAACTAGTGCAGAGACAACAAGTCTTTGAGTCAGATGGTTTGTTCCCAGCCAATCAAATGAAAGATACTGCAGTTCTTACTATATTAAGATTTGACATGACATTTTAGGGACAAAGTAGCCTTAGATACATGTGTGTGTGTGCGTGTGTGCGTGTGTGTGTGTGTGTGTGTGTGTGTGTGTGTGTGTGTGTGTGTGTGTGTGTGTGTGTGTGTGTGTGTGTGTGTGTGTGTGTGTGTGTGTGTGTGTGTGTGTGTGTGTGTGTGTGTGTGTGAGTGTGTATATGTGCATACTGCATTAACAGCACATACTAATGAAAA
>NC_056733.1:393067601-393155101 GCF_019279795.1 Protopterus annectens
TTTCTGTGTGAAGGGATTGCATTCTTATAGCCCAACTCACAGGTCTGAATTATAGACAGTGTTTTACTAATATATGTTGTTTTACGGCATACTAAAGCAGCTTCCATTGTCATTTTATTATGGTCTGGCACCACAAGGAAATTCTAAAGAACGATGGGTAATTTTATCTGAATTCAAATCAACAGGCTTTAGCTATCATCCAGTAAACAGCTGTTTTGCCTACAACATACAGGTGGCACATTATTAACTCTCAGGTCTATAGGTAAAGAAGATAAAGCTCTGATTGAGACAGCTGTGAGTATAATTTGGTAGAAAATAGTGCACTGATTTAAAAAGTACAGTTTTGTACCTACCATAAATGTAGATGTTCGAGTGTTCACACTGCTGCAGTCATTACACTTGGGTTATCCTGCTGTCAGGCGGTCCCACAGTCGGCCAGAGTTCCAAAGTCTTGGTCCAGCGTCGGTTGCTGTCGCTTCTTTCCTGACGTCAGTGCGCCAGGGGTATATAAGATGCATCACATGCCATTTTCTTCAGTTTTTCTTACCCCAGATGTCAGGTGCCCCCAAGTAGGTAGGCAATACATATTGCTAATAAAAAATATAACTATAAAAATAACAACAATACCTTCATTTACAAGCGAATACACCACAAAGGTTGTATAGGATAGAAAGGTATAGATAAGTCCAGCTAGTTCAGAGGGGATGGAGGGAGGGTAACCTGGACTGCAGCAGTGTGAACACTCGAACATCTACATTTATGGTAGGTACAAAACTGTACTATGTTCATCGTGTTACACTGCTGCAGTCATTACACTTGGGTAGAATCCCAATGCTAAGGATGGGTGGCTGGTCTATAAAGAGTTAGGATTGGCTATGAGGCCCTGCAGAACTGCAGTGGCAAATCCTGCTCTGGATTTAGAGTAAAGAGGCAGGTAGTAATGCTTGGTAAAGGTGTGCACTGAACTCAAAGTTGCAGCCTCCAAAATTTCCTTGGTAGGTACTCCTCTGAGAAAGGCTGTTGAAGTGTCTGTTGCCCTGGTGGAATGCGGCCTAATGTTATTTGGGACTGATTTTCCATGCTGTGTGTAGCAGTAACGTATACAGTGTCCTATCCATTTGGATATAGTCTGCTTTGAGATAGCCTTGCCCTGTGATCCTGCAGCATATGCTACAAACAGTTGCTCAGTTTTCCTGAAAGCTTTTGTTTTGTCCAAGTAGAAGCGTAGCTGCTTGTGTATGTCCAAAGAATGCAGAAGTTTCTCCCCTTTATTCTGGGGGTTTGGATAAAAAGTTGGCAAATGGATGGTTTGGTTAAGAGCCACACTAGATACCACCTTTGGCATAAAGGTAGGGTTTGTCCTTAAAGAAACCCTGTCCTGATGAAAAATTATAAAAGGTTCCACTGCCATTAATGCCTGTAGCTCTGAGACTCTTCGTGCTGAAGTTACTGCTAGGAGAAGAGCTGTTTTCCATGATAAAAATTTTAGATCGGCTGTATTGGCTGGCTCAAAATGTGGCAGGGTTAGTTTTTCCAAAAGGAAATTGAGGTCCCAAGTTGGTGTTGGTGCTCTCCAGGGCGGTCTTATGTTTTTAGCCCCTCTGAGGTACTGTTTTAGCAAGGGATGAGATAATAAAGGAGGATCCGTGTTGTAATGTGCTGAAATGGCAGAGGCGTGGATCTTAATTGATGAGAAGGATAGGCCTCTGTCCAGCATCTCAATTAAGTATTGTAACATCTGAGGAATGTTTGGAACAAGAGAACATCTGAGGAATGTTTGGAACAAGAGGTTCAAGGTTGTGAGCCTGGTTCCAGGCGCAGAATCTCTTCCATTTTTCTGAGTAAGCTTTCCTGGTGCTAGGCCTCCTGGCCTCCAAAATGACATTCATGACAGCTTTAGGGAGAGGTGTTGCCTGTTTGATTATGAATCTGCCATGCAGCCAGGTTTAGGGTTTTGAGCTGACCGTGCAGGATCTGATTGTTTTGTTGAGTCAGAAGGTGTGGAATTTGAGGCAAAATTCATGGTGGGCCTTGAGCTAAGTTCCTTAAGATAGGGTACCAGTGCTGGCGTGGCCAGTCTGGAGCAATCAGGAATCATCTGTGGTTTTTCTTGTCTGGCTTTTAGGAGTACTTTGAAAGGAGAGGCAGTGGCGGGAAGGCATAAACTTTTCGTTTTTTCCAGCTGATCAATAGAGCATCCACTTTCCATGCTTGCTTGTGATAAGTCCTTGTGCAGAATTTTTGTAGGTGGCAATTCAGTGGGGAGGCAAAAAGATCTATGTCTGGGCATCCCCATTTTTGTGTTACCATGCTGAAGATTTGTGGATTCAATTTCCATTCGTGAGGGTCCATGATATTTCTGCATAGATTGTCTGCCAGAGTATTTTTCTTTCCTGGCAGGAATTGTGCTTGCAGGTGAACTTGATACGTTAGAGCTGTGTTCCACAAGGTCATGGCTTGCCTGCATAGGGGATAAGAATGAGTGCCCCCTTGCTTGTTTATGTACCACATTACTGTGGTGTTGTCTGTCTTTAATAATAATTGTCCTGGATGCAGAAGGTCCTTGAAAGCTGTTAGGGCATTTTGAACAGCCAACACCTCTTTTTGATTGATGTGAAGATGCATCTGGTCTGTGGTCCACTTGCCCTGAATGCATTTTCCTACCATGTGTGCTCCCCAGGCATAATCCGAAGCATCTGTTGTTAGAGTCTGCCTGGCTGTGGGTAGGGTAAAAGGCTGACCCTTGTTTAGGTGACATTCCTGTGCCCACCATCGAAACTCCTGTTGTAGGCAGGGAATCATTGGTATTACTGCGTCTAAACTGTGAGAGTGTTGAGTCCAAACACTTTTTGGGTACCATTGTAATTTCCTCATATGCAGTCTGGCATATGGTATTAGTAGTATGCAGGATGCCATGAATCCCAGGGCCTGCAGAATTTTTCTTGCAGGGAGATGGGACTTGTTTGCCAGTAGCTGAAAATAATGAGTTAGTTGAACTTGTTTGTCTGGCGTGAGGTAAGCCATCTGGGCCGTCGTATTTAAGCTGTCACCCAGGAATGTAATCTGTTGTGAGGGCACTAGTTTTGACTTCTTTTCGTTTACTGTGTACCCTAGAGAAATTAACAACCTTTTTACAAACGCCAGATGCTGTAGAAAAATGTCCTTTGTCTCTGCTTGAATGAGGCAGTCATCCAGGTATGGATATATTTGAATTCTTTTTTGTCTGCAAAATGCAATTACTGGTGCCAGGCACTTTGTGAAGACCCTGGGTGCAGTAGATAAGCCAAAGGGCAGTGCAGGGAATTGGTAGTGCATTGTACTAGCTTTGAATCTGAGGTATCTTTTGCAATTTTGTCTGATAGGGACATGCAGGTATGCCTCTTTGAGGTCCAGAGTAACAAGCCAAGCCTTCTTGCCCAGCATGGGTAGAAGCTGCTGTAATGTCAACATTTTGAATTTTGGAATATCCAGGTAAGTATTTAGAATTGAAAGGTCTAGTATGGGCCTCCAGGCCTTGTCTTTTCTGGGGACCAGGAAGAGTCTTGAGTAAAATCCTTGTCCTTGTTCCTGTTGTGGTACTTTTTGAATAGCTCTCATGTCCATGAGGGCTGAAATTTGTTTTTGTGCCTCTACCCATATATTTTGTGGCAGGTCTGGCATTCCTTTTAGCCATGGTAAAGTATGAAAGTGGAACCTGTAACCTTGAGACACAATATTCAGAACCCATTTGTCTTGGGTGATTGTTTGCCAGTTTTGAGAAAAAAGTGCTTGTTTTCCCCCTAAGGGGGCTTCCAAAAGGGAAGTGCTTGGTGTACGAAGGGGAAAGTCATTGTGACTGTTTCCTGTAAGGTTGAGACTTGTCCTCACCTTCTTTTGGGGTTGAGGTGCCCCACTGTCATTATTTGTTTGAGCCTTGGAGTTGAGATCTGCCTCTTGGGCGTCTGTATCTGCCTCTCTGTGGCCTGTCTGACACTGGAAAGGACCAATTCTTTGTTGGCCAATTTTTGCTAAATCGAGGTGGCTGTACCTGTAAGAAATCCTTGACTGTTTGCATAGATTTTGCTTTATCCTCCATTTTCTTTAACACCTCTTCTGCCTTAACACCAAACAAGGTATCATGCTGTAAAGGAGCATCCAATAATTTTGCCTTAACATGATCAGGTAAACTCTGTTCTTTTAACCAAGCATGTCTTCGAATCACAGAACCTGTAACTGCGGCCCTACAAGAGGCCTCTAAAGAATCAAAACCGCATTGTAGAGTATGTTTTCCCACCTGTTCAACTGCATGCAATAAATCCTGCATTTCTTTACAATCAGGAGCTTCTGAGCTTGCAAGCATTTTCTGTTTTAACTGAGCCATTAAATATTGTTGGTACTTAAGCATGTGAAACTGGCAATTTAAAGCTCTTACTGTTAAAGCTGCAGAAGTGTATACTTTCTTCCCCCATCTATCTAAAGCTCTGGAATCTCTGTCAGAGGGCACTGGATTTTTTGCAATGGAAGCCTTAACCCTTTTTGGACCCTGGGAAATAGTTTCTGGATCCGCCGAAGGGTTTTTATAAAGAAACTTTTGAGAGTCTGGGAATCTATAATATCTATCTGGCTTGGCTGGTGCAGGGGGCAAAGAATCAGGAGATAAGCTGGATTCAGAGAACACATCATCCACAATATCAAGCACAGGTGGACTAGCCAAGGGCCTGTGCTGAGGCAATAAAAGAAAATCCCTGAGCCTTTTCTTTGATTCTGAGTAATCCTGACTTTCCCAATGGAAATGCTCCCTCATGGTATGTAAAGTTTCCCCAAAAGAGTAATCCTCAGGAGGAGAGGCTGAAGGGATAGATTCTTCAGCATCAGAGTCCTCATAGGTGGGTAGAGAGTATCCCTGGTCTGAAGAGGAATCAGAGGAAATGGAAACCTGATCAGAGGAATCATAGTCTGTATCCTGCCTAGGCCTTTTCTCAGGAGGGGAATGGGAACCCCTGATTAGAGTAATGAGATCTTCGGCCATTTTAAGCATCTGTTTTTTAGGCATGGAGGACTGTCCAGGAGAATGCTGTACTTGTTTCTTTGTCTTTAATGGTACTTTTGTCTTGGCTGTTGTTTTAATGGTAAGTTGTGAAGGTCTGAAAACACCCTCAGAAGCCGATGCCTGCTCAGCGGCTCCAGACCCATCTGAGGGATTAGTTTCCGTAGGCCCAATACCTTGAGTTTCCAGAGGCCTAGTTGTCTCCACGTGTGAGTCTGAGGTGGCCTGTGGCTCTGAGGTAGCAGGTGTCAGGGGCTGCGAAAGCACCTTACTGAGAACCGGCGAACCAACGACTGGCCTAGAAGAGGTTTCGTCGTCAGTTTTGGGCCTCGAATGCCTGTCTTTATCCTTGTCCTTGCGTTTTTTCGGTATTGCCATCGTCGGTTGATCCGACGGCATAGTATAATTGAACTTTCGGCCAAAGTAGTGCAAAGTGAAATCAAAACTTCTTTTTATAGTGCGTTTGTTAAATCTAGCATAAAACCGACAACTAGTGACGTCGTGATCAGGGCCTAGGCATGGAATACAGTAAGAGTGGAAGTCCTTATGAGGTATTTGCTTCCCACAAGAAATGCAATTATTAACTTTTTCTGACATCGGTCTGAGGCAAGAAAAAAGTTTCCCCAACGGGGTACTTAGCTTTATTGAAGACTTCGGATCTGAAATTCGACTTCGAAAATCTCAGGAGTCAGCCGACCGGCACTTGCGAACTGCTTCTGCTTCGGGCACCGCGCGGCAAGAAAGACTGGAGAAAATGGCATCGGATGCATCTTATATACCCCTGGCGTACTGACGTCAGGGAAGAAGCGACAGCAACCGATGCCGGACCAAGACTTTGGAACTCTGGCCAACTGCGGGACTGCCTGACGGCAGGATAACCCAAGTGTAATGACTACAGCAGTGTAACATGATGAACATCTGGGTTTGCTGGGATGCAGCTTTCAGTGACATAATTTCACTTATGCTGTCCTAACAGACAGATCTGTGCCAAGAACTAGGGGATATAAAAAATAATAATAAGCAAATTGAAGCTGCTAAGGCTGTCAGAGACTAGCTTCCTATCCAAAATTGATTTCTCTGCCTTGTACCAACTGTATTCCTACCAAGTGCTGGGATAGTTTTTGCTTCCCCCTAAAAATACAACAACAAAAAAAATAAATAAATAAATTGGACTGGATAAATTGGATAATCACTGAACATGAATGAAGCTGCCAAAGAGAAACGTATTATCACTTACAGGTGATACACAGTCACTGCTTAGTCTAAATTCTTAAAATCATGATACATGTTAAAATGAAACATGCATACCGACAGATATGTATATGTACGTATATATGTGTGTGTGTGTGTGTTTGTGTGTGTGTGTGTGTGTGTGTGTGTGTGTGTGTGTGTGTATGTATGCATCTACTTCAGAAGCTCAAAGTTTCAATACTTCGAACTTCAAACAGCCGAGACCATAAGATCAAAGTTTTGAAACTTCAAAGATGAAATAAAAAAATAAATAAAAACTATTTCTTTTTACATTTTTGCAAGGGGCAAGCCCTCCTGCACCCCCACACCCTCCTACTAAATAGATATACCAGCTCCATCAAATTTACTATTCCAAGCTGTATGGCGATCTCCATTCAAAATGTTTGAAGTTTCAAAACTTCGATGTTATGGTCTCAGCCGTTTGAAGTTCAAACTTTTGAAACTTCCAAGTTTCTGAAGGGAATCGATATATACATATACAGATATTTATACACACATACACTCACACACACACACACACACACACACACACACACACACTGAGAAAGATAATGGAAAACAATTTACAAATAATTAGTTGACTTTATATCTACCTTCATTCATTTCAGAGCAACAAACTCCAAAACAAATGAAAATCAGATTGAAGTACATATACTGGCATATCTCCCATGAGAAAAAAAAACATCTCTGCTGGTTTTGTTCAAGGGATCAGACTCAGATCCCCATACTTTTGTGATTAGTCTTGCTAAAATTTTACGGTGCATGTATGTGTCAAAATCCAAATAATAACAAAGGCAAAACATATATATATATATATATATATATATATATATATATATATATATATATATATATATATATATATATATATATATATATATATATATATATATATATATATATATATATATATATATATATATATATAATATATATATATATATATATATGGAGATGTAATAAAGAAAGTTCTCTACATCCTTCAATAAAATGTGCTAGACTATAAAGTTGGAATCCTGGGTTTGCCTCTCATCAGATCCCACTTCTAATTATGAGTAATTGCTCATTGTTTTCCCCTGGACAATGAATTTGCATGTTCCACTGGGACTACCTGGTTAGCAAAAAGCAAATAACAAAAACTGCTTTAGTATGCCTTTACTTCATTATGCACACTGAGTTAATGAAGCAAAGACATCAAGATATTGCAAGATTAATTCCTTCAGTGGACTGATTATGTCTGACTATTTCCTGGTACACTGTTCAGCTACATATTCTCTATCATGGAAACAAATCTGTAGCCTGTTTGGTCAAGTATGTAAAATAACTGATAATTCATAACTTTTAAGAGTAGTGACAGTCCAGGTTCTTTAACATTGCTTTTGTCCCCTCATGCATCATTTACTCCCTATGATATGCAATGAATAAGGTAAAGTAATGTTTATAATTGTATTACTGCAGTCATAGTGGTGATGCTAATGATAAAAGCATTTGGAGACCTTCATATCTACAAGGTTAAAATGATTTATTCCAAAGATATCCTTTACAATACATACAGTCTTTCTCAGATCCTGAAGGTCATTGCAGTCAGTATGCATCGCACTTCTGCATTCTTTTGCAGTCTTAACTGTGCATAAAGATCAATGCAGGCATTAGATACCAAGCAATCTAGAAAAAAGGAGGACAGAGACAGATAGTAAAATGTTACATCTGCCCCTTCCTCCCAGAAATGCTTGTTAAAAGATTTAGTCTCATTCATTTTCATATATTACCAAAGTAAATAAAATGTAACAATGGTGCTGCTAGCAAATGCAACAAGTTATCAATATCTGTGTGTCTGTGTATGTACATATAAGTATACGTACATATACCATATACATATATGTATATATATTCATGTACACACACACTGTGCAGTGTGTCTACTGCATGCTCAGATGCACATACTTAAACACTATACAGTCTCAATTTATCTGCATCTCACACAGTAGTTTGACCACAAATACAAAATACTGAATTTTATAAAATAATGTAGTCTTTTTTACTGACATTAGGTAAATCCCTTAGCACCTCCCTATACTAACCCTTAAGGGGCCTTCACACCCGGCAGTCCATCCATGTATAATCAGTTTAGAGGATGCTGAATGATTTTCTTCTCCCCCAATCTCCAGAGAATTCGTGTGAAGAGCTGCCACCTGAGCAAAGTGTGCATTACTGCACTCCTGCATGTCAAGCAGGAGCAGATAGCATATAAAATCTCTGGGCTCAATTACCACACCATTTAACAATGGATGACCTGCAGTTACAGACATATAATCTCAAAACTATGATGGGCTGGTGATTCTGGTTCATCCAAGGCAGCTCCATTTTACTTATAGCTATCCACATATATCCCACCCCTGGGGTCAAATCTCCATCAATCCCTCCACTAATGTTAAAGCTCTTCATTTTCACATGACATGTCAAACCATTTGTCATGTAAATGCTAGTTATGACTGAGCTGTGTGTCTCAAGTCATATTATTGACTGCTACGTCAAGCTGCATTTGAAGATTGTTTAGAAATCTCTGTTTACTTCTCAAATGTGTTCAGTCTAAATCCCCATGTTATCCTTGCTAATTTTGTAAAATTAATCTGAAAACAAATATAATGATACTAAATGTTTTTTGGATAGTCACAAAACATATTAATATTCATGAATATGGATGACTCATTTATTTTGTGTAGTAAGTCACATTTACTGCTGTCAAGAACTGGATTGAAATCTGAACACAACAATGAGAAAGGCTCCAAAATCAAGAAGAATTTTTACATTTTAGTACTAGTACCTTGCAAAGATGATGTAACAACAGAATTTCTGTTAATATGTAATTTCCGAAGGCCTGAAATTAAATGTTTCACATTATTTAGTGGCACTGATGCTTTCTCTTCTGTAACACCGGATAAACTTTTGAACGGATATAGCACAATCAGGAAGTAAAATCAGGGACATGCCTACAAATCAGGAAAAATTGATAGGTACAGTCGCATTTATCTCTTTGTTTATTTATTTATTTCCAGTTTAGTGACCGGGGAGGTCCACTGGGCTCAAAGAGCCCATTTTCAGTGGAGGCCCGGGGAGAAAAGCTCCATAGTACAAAGTATAAACTACATAATTCAGACTACATAGTACAGAGAAAAGCTAGATAATTCAAAGTTAACAAAATACAGACAAAAGCTAGATAATTCAAAGTTAACAAAATACAGACAAAAGCTAGATAATTCAAAGTTAACAAAATACAGACAAAAGCTAGATAATTCAAAGTTAACAAAATACAATACATAGTTAACAAAATACAATACACAGTAGCAAAGAGGTGCAGTAACAACTTGTAAGTATTAAATAGCAAACTAAAAACAGGTAAACTGCAACATATATACAATATATGATACATATTTATATGTTTCTAGGTTGAGAACAGTAGTATAGTATAGTAGAATGTGTTCATTGGTTAGAAATGTCAGATAGTGATCTGAAAGTAGTTACTGAAGGATAGATCCCTGGTAAGTAAGTTAAAAATGGGACTTTGAATGTGATTTTGTAGAGTAGAATGTGTTTATTGGTTAGAAATGTCAGACAGTGATCAAAAAGTAGTTATCGAGGGATAGATCCCTGGTAAGTAAGGAAAGAATGGGACTTTGAATGTGATAAAAGTGATCATGAGTTAAGGAAGTTAGGTAGGTAGAGAGCAGTTGCACTTCCAAGTATGGGAGAGGTAGGAATGGAGCTGGGTTTTGAAGTGTTCAAAGTTTTCAGATATTCGTAGAGATGGAGGGAGAGAGTTCCATTTTTTGCTAAGGTAAAAAATAGAAGTAGCTGCCCAGTGGGACGATTTGGTTTATACACTGAGATTAGGTTTTGGTGGGCAGATCTTAGGGATCTGTGAGGGGTGTAGGAAGGCAAGATGTTAGCAAGTGCTGGACATGTATCAGGTTTGAAAATAAGCTTGCGGGCTGTATAGAGCTGGAGGTAGTCCAGGTAATTGGGAAGTTCTAGCCACTGCAGCTGGTGGAGAGGTATACAGTGGTGAGTAGAGTATTTGGATGATGTTGCAAACTTTGAGATTTTATTGTAGCAGGTTTCCAGTTTAGAAGAGTTGGAGGAAGATAGATTGGTTAGCAAGGGAGCACCATACATCAGAGAGTGTAGTAAGTAGGTTGAGGCAAGGGTCTGTTTAGTTGAGGGGGAGAGGAAGTGTGAGTTTCTATACAGCATGCCAAGTTTCTGATGTGTTTTCTTATTATTTAGTAGAATACAGGTATCAAATTTTAGTTGCTCGTCAATAGTAACCCCAAGAAGTTTGGCAAAAGGAACAATTTCTATAGTGGAGTTAGCATGGCTGGTAATTTTAAAGGAGGTTTTGTCAAGAGGGATAGATTTTGATGGGGAGAATAGGAGGATTTTAGATTTATTGGCATTTAGGGAGAGATGATTTTGAAGCATCCATTTCTCAGTAGTTGAGAAAGCAGATTGAGTTTTAGTTTGAAGATCAAGGAGGTTGGAGGCAGAGCAGACTAGTGTTGAGTCATCTGCATATTGTACTATTCTGGTGTTGGGAATTGATGTGTGGAAGTCATTAATGAAAATATTAAAGAGCATAAGACCGAGTATGGATCCCTGAGGTACCCCGGTTGGGGTTGGAAGGAAGGCAGAGGTACCACTTTTCCATTTCACAGCCAGGAATCTATCAGAGAGGTAGCTGCTAAACCAGGTAATGGTGTTTTGTGAAAGGTTAAATTTAGAAAGGTTGGTAAGAAGGTGGGTATGGGAGATAGTATCAAAAGCTTTGGAGAGGTCGATGAGGACTGTGGATACTAGATTACCGGAGTCACGGGCATGGTTTACTATGACTAGAAATGAAAGAAGAGCTGTTATTGTGCTATGGCCAGGACAGAACCCATGTTGTGTTGGGGTGAGGAGTTGGTTATTTGTAAGGAATGGCATTAGATTGAGGTGGATACATTTCCCAAGAATTTTTGAGATTGGAGATAGAAGGGGTAGGATAAAGGCAGTACGCCATAGTTTAGGGACATATGATTGGAGTGAGAGAGTTCCATTTTTTGCTAAGGTAAAAAATAGAAGTAGCTGCCAGTGTCTCCTGCTAGTTTTAGAAAGATAGAGGGGATGTTGTCAGGGGCATTGGAGCAAGTCTTAAGTTTAGAGATAAGTGTTTTTATGTATGATGTGGGGATGGGTTTGAGAAGAGAAGTAGAAGGAGTGTTTAGGATGGTAGATTGCAGAGAGGATTTGAGATGGGAGGAGGAGTTGTTGTTAGGGATGTTTTTGGTGAGTTCTGCTATCGAGTTAGTAAAGAATGAATTGAACAGTGTAGCTATTTCTGTATCATGTTTGCTAGTGTTGGGGCAAGGGTTGTTTTTGGTGCCTGGATTAAGAAGGGAACTGATGGATTTCCAGAATTGTTTGGGGTTTGTGGAAAGAGTAGTCTGGAGTTTGATATAGTATAATTTTTTATCCTGTGTAATACGTTTTTTAGCTAGTTTGCGGAGTTGTTTATATTTAAGAAGGGTGTCAGGGTGCTTATTATGATGGTAGAGTTTCCAGGTCTTATCCCTTTGTTGCATGAGTGTTTTGGTATCTTTAGTAATCCAGGGGGCGGAATTGGTTTTTATATGTTTTATTCTTGGAGGGGCTTGGGAGTTAAAGGCATCTGAGAAGGCTGAGTTGAAGAATTCAACGGCATCATCTAGAGGAAGAATTTTTAATTTATTCCAATTTATCAGTTTGATGGAATTGGAGAAAGCTGTGGGGTTAAAGTTTCTGAGATTCCAAGTATGGATATATTGGTGTAGGTGTGGAGAGGAGTGGGTTGCTCTATGGATGAAGGCTGGTAAGTGATCAATAATGGAATCTGGTAAGGTGCCAGTGTGGGAGATTTTATTTGGGTGGGAGACAAGGATCCAGTCTAGTATGGAGCCTGGGGGGTTATTTTTATTGGGTCTGGTAATAGCATTTGTGAGTTGAATGAAATTACATATATTGATTGAAATGGTTGGGTTATTACCAGTGATCTTGTTCCAGTCAATGTTTACATCTCCTAGGATGTATGTCTCAAGGCTGATATGAGATGAGGCCTAAAGAAGGATTTCCTCAAGTGTATTAGTATTGTTTCCAGGGGGGATATAGAGGGCGATAACACAAATACTTTTATGGTTATTTAGTTTGAGGTTTCCTACGACTAGTTCAATGTTGTTGAACTAAGGAATAGGATTTTGGTAGGGAGTAATGGAGAGTAGGCTAAAGTAGATTACGGCTATTCCTCCACCTTTCTTTTTCAGACGGTCATGTCTAAGAGCTTGAAACCCTGGGGGTAAGATTTCAGAGTCCAAAATATTGGGTTTTAGCTATGTCTCAGATAGGGCTTAAAATCTGGTTACTGTACATTGTGAAAACATGAGTATCAGCTATGATCAGGAAGAAAGTCAAAATGTAAATCAGTAAAGATGAGTGATTACATTTTAATCCCTTTGAATATACGAAAGGTAACATGTATATTTGAAAGTCTCTGCGAGGAAAAAACTCTGTATTAATTATCACAAATTAGTTTGGTAAAGTAGCTCTGCTTTGACTGTAATAGTCTGAATAGAAAACAGGTTTTGAAATAAAGATACTGTAGTTGGAACTCAACATCACATCTGACTACTGACAACGGTGTTTGCAAGAGAAATACTTTGTTTTAGTTAATTAATTTGTAACCTATTTGTATAATACATTCCTTACTATCTGTGGCTTACTGTTGAGTGACATTAATTAATGAGGTGTAAGTTGCCAGAGATGTCGGGCCTTAGAAAACCCCTGGATGTACATTATTTACACAACAACATACACCCTGCTAGGCATTATTGCTTGCTTACAGTGGCTTTGTTATTGGGAATCTGCATCTCTCTCTCTTACTCTCTCTTTAAGAGAACCCATAATAGTTTTTCCCTCTTAGGTGCATAGCTTATCTTGTTTGTTTTGCTCATACAAGGCTTTGGAGAAGTTTGACTGCTGGATACTTGCTGGTTTGCAGTTATTCCTGTTATGGCCTTTAAATGCTATGCTTTGGCATCTCCCATATTACAGTCAGGGTCCCCATAGTGATGGAAGGTGCTGCTCAGAAGTGAAGATTGAATTGTAAATATCTGAAGTGAGCATGACTCAGTTGTTAACAACATATAGCATCAAAGAACACATAATTGTAATTTGGGCTTTTTGATATATAAGTATAATGGAAAGAGAGACTGTGAGATTTAAAATTCTGATAATTGATGCAGACAGTCGAAATAACAACCGTGAAAGTGCGGTCTTTTTTCATGTTTATACATTTTTGTCTTTATAACAAAGCAATATTCATATTAAATGGAACAGTTACCTAAGGAGGGCAAAGCACATTGTGATACATGACATGAACTTTTGGCTGTTACACTTGGACATGCTGGCTGCCAGTACAGTTTTATGATTCCTTAGAAAGAATAAACTCTATTCAGTCTGTATGTAATAAGGGGTAACTACATAAAGCCTAACTGCATATGGAAAGAAAATGAGATGTTCAAATAAGCCATATTATTGCAAACAATTTGTCCAGGAACATCTTCAGGTTAGGGTTAGGAGAAATAGTACTGGCAGTTAAGAGAGTAGGGGAAGAAAGCTAGTTGGGTGGGGGGGATGAAAGGGTTAAATGGAAATGTAGGTGGATTGGGAGGAAAAGAGGTTAAGTGGAGGAAGGGGTCCAGTTGGTTTTATGCAAGTATAACCAGGTAGGGAATCACATTTTGGAGTGAACTTGCTACCCACTTTCCCACCCTGTTTTGTTTGGAACATTGGGGTTGTGTGGTTATTTTATAAATTTGTGTAGGCAGAGAACAGGGGCTGGCTTGTTCCCGCTCTGGTGTTGGAGGTTCAATGAGATGGGAAATGAAAACGAGTGACTGGACCCTGCTTTTTAAGTAAAAGTAAGCAAGCAGCGGTAAGGATGCTGCTTATTTGGTTGGATGTTTAAGTCAATAATTGGGAAATGAAAGTGAGCAATGGGATGCTGCTTAATAACTAAGTGAGGGGAGGAAGGACAATACTTATTTGGTCAGGGTGAGCAAGGTCGCGCTGCCCTAGTTAACAGTTATATGGATGTTTATACTGTAATTAATAAACTAAAATATTGGTGAATAAGTTATGTTACTGGAATTTTAATAAAGGTCGTAAAACATAATTTGGTGTAATGTGTTTATTGAATGGGGACCAGGACAATACAGTATATTCAGAAAATTGCACTGTTTAGTTGTGGTAGATTTTGAAAACTGCGAATTCTATCTGTGCTTTACCTTTACTAACATGAACAGAGACTGTAAAAAGGAAGACGCGGGTGTGGTGGTGTTTGAATTTGCTGTCGTCTGAAATATCAGATATTGTTAAATTATCTAAATTTTAACATAATTTTATAAATTGCTTGTTGTGGCACTGCAGGAATGAAAAGCCATGTGATGGATGTTAATATTGTTCATATAATAAGAGGTCACAGTGTCAGTAGTTTTAGTATTTTTATGGCTATAACAATACAATTACATTTTTGAGCAATTTGAAGTATGAGTGATATAACTCTGATATTGGTGCAACACAGCTCATAGAATTAGAGATTGTCTGAGGTCTAATTCTATATCATTGATACATGTCATTCCATACAGTGGGTCTCATGTTCAAATTAGGAAAGTCAATGCTATTTTCATTTGTAAAATGCACAAAACATTACTGATGAGGCTGATTTTTATTGTGTGTGCTTTTCTTCAATATGATATAAAAGTTATCAGATAGCTGTAGTTGTGTCAGATAAAACTTGTTGCAATACATATGGAACGTGCTATATAAAATGAACATACAATAAAAGCATTAAATTGACAAATGGCTTGGGTGGTGTAGTGATAAATCACTGGACTCTTAAACACAGGTATGTGAGTTTGAAGTCTGCATCCATAAAGTACTCTTTCTTTAAAAGTGTTACTGGCATAATAGTTAAGGTGTTTATCTTAGATACACAAGATACAGGGTTTGATTCTCACATTTGAAGGCATTTTGACTAGGGTTAAAAGTGGCCTGCAAGGGTAGCTAGTCTAGTACTTACCTATGAGCCAATGATGAATCAGTAGGCACTGTGAGGCAATCTGAAAACAGTGAAAGACCTTAGTCACAAATGGGTTATTTTAAAGCCTGACACTGTGATAAAAAATGGAGTCCTGGCACATTTAAACAGTGTGAAAATACAACAGAAACATAGAGACCACACTTTTATATGTTGCAAAATTGAGCTCTAAAACAGTTACGGGTACAGCTTAAAAAATAATCACATGGGGAAATTAAATTTGTGGGATACCCATACTTGCTGTTTTAACTACCATGTGATATGTCATATAGGATTCCCTACAGTAGGCCAATAGCTCAGAAGATCGACAATCACATCACCGACGACAGAAGACTGACAGAGCAGATAACCAACAGCTTGTAATCTTGACAGCGAAAACACCGACATGGGAAACATGTCAGTGCGACTCGGTAAGTGTGCGATAGTGAGGGATTTAGGGTTAGGGTGCGGGTAAGGTGAGTGTGCGATAGTGAGGGACTTAGGGTTAGGGTACGGGTAAGGTAAGTATGCGATAGTGAGGGATTTAGGGTTAGGGTACGTGTAAGGTAAGTGTGCGATAGTGAGGGATTTAGGGTTAGGGTGCGGGTAAGGTAAGTGTGTGATAGTGAGAGACTTGAGGGTTAGGGGCGGATTAAGTGAGTTAGGGTTAGGGTGTGGGTAAGGTAAGTGTGCGATAGTGACAGACCTTAGGGTTAGGGTTTGGGTTAAGGTTGGTGCATAGATAGTTGTGTGTAAGGTGTAGTGTAGGTTTTTAGGTTGTTGGTGTGCTTGTGTTGTGTGTGTGTTGTGTGGAACAGCAAACTTTTTGTTTTGTTAACTGTCAGGATTGTGGTTTGTCGAGCATGTGAACTTTCGTGTTTTTGCGGTTTCATTCTTGTGGTGTCGGTGTTGTGGTTGTCGGTGTTGTGTCCTGTCGGTTTGGTGTAGTAGACCCATTTTTTCTTGCCCTTTGTAAAACATACTGTACACTTCTGTAAACGAAGTTTGGAACTTGCATTTTACTTTTTTAAGTGCTCATGTTAGCAAGTGCACTTGGTCAGTATGTTATGAAGACCATATTATAAACAGTGGAGGAGAAAGGACAATTGCAGAACAATATATTGACATCTGAGCCATCTATTAATGCAATATTAGGTAAGTTGTGTATCTGGCTACTGAACAGTACTTTTAAATTCCAAAATCCGGGCAGCACAATGAAGACAATGAAGGAATGTTTGGATGTAGTCAAAGGGTTGTGGGCTCAGAAAAAAAGTGGATAAGAAACAGGTTTGAATCAAAGAAGAGAACATTACATTTTTGTCTGGTAATTGAGAACAGGAATGGGAAGCAGTGCAAACTTAGAATTGATAAGATGGGTTTATTAGTCTTTAACTTGATTAGACAGGTCCCTAGAGAAATTTTCTGATATCTGAAATGCCCATTTGTCAGAAAATAAAATTAAGAGTAAGCAATATCTTTACATATGTTCAGCTATGTCGATAAATGGGAAAAATGTGTTTGAACTGATTACAATAGAGGAGAATAAAGTTAATGTTTATGGAGTTAATTTGGATGACATGATAAACCAGTCTAGGAAGGAATCTGAGAATAATGTACTGATTTTAGAGCAGACAATAATAGAATGGTGAATGTTGTATGGTTTAAAGGAAGATAAGTTAAGAAATAATGAGAAACTAGAAGCAATTGATCAAAGATTTTATAAAAAAAATTGCACAACAAAAACAGCATCAACAAGTGAAGCAAAATCAAGCTTGAAAAGGAAATGAGTCAGATAAAACAGAGAACGAATAAAAACAAAAAAGGTAGGATGAATGAAAATGTAAACAGGAAGAAGTACAAAGGTGGAGCCATGGAGGTAAAGAAGGAATGAAAAGGATTGAAGAGAAGGATATTAGGAAGATTAGGTTTAAGAAGGAATGTGAATTAACATGGAAGGATAAAATACCATGGATGATGTGAATGAAAAAAATTAAAAAATGGCATTGTCATATGGATAAGAATTCAGAAAACTAAACAAACTGATGTGAGGGGAAAATACAGGACAGCACATTCAATTCAGTGACAATACAAAAACATTTACAGAAAGAAGATCAACTGTTTTAGGAAACAGTGGCTTAAATGAGGTATGACAAGGAGACAAAATGACACAATGAATGTAATAGAAAGAGTGAATCAAAACCAGAATAAGCAATCAGCTTACAGGGTATCAGAATACTGTGAAAATGAACATTGTTGCATTACATGGGCAATTACTGATACAAAAATAGTACATTGATATATTTATCACATGGAAATGAAGTGCAACTTCCACAAAAAAGGTGATGCAAGTCAGCAAATATGAGAGACAAAAACAAGGAATGCTGGTCAAAATAATATTGAAACTCCAATGGTACAGTTTGATTAAAAAGGTTCAGATACACAACATACAATAGAAGACCACAACGTGTTTTTTTTTTTGAAAATCTGACAAACTTTGTTTTCACTAAAATAGTGGTACATTTATATATAACCAAGATAAGATAAAGTATGGAAAAGAGAAATGGATGGACAGTGGAATTTACCACCCATAATTTGGCAAAGTATGTCTTGGGAGAAGATGAAGATTAAGCTTTTAGATTGAATGGGTGGAAAGGATGAAGTAAAATGGTGAATCAAGTTATAGTGATAATATCAACAGAGCTGGTGAAAGAGGTAAAATTATGTTTTTATTTGTTATTTCAGTAATGAATTGGGTCCACAATCAGTTTAAGGAAGCATCACAAGTGCTTTTTGGAGCTATAAGAGGAGACAGTTTAGATATGATGATATAGGATGGTCCAATAAAGCAAAACAGGATTTGTAATTTGATTATGTGGAGTGAGTAATAAGTTAGATAAAATGAACATATATAGGCTCAGCTGGGCAGAAGAAATTTCACAAGTTACATAGGAAAATGGATGACTGGAACCCAAAAAAATCCTCTCCTACTGACACACCCTTTCGAAATTCTGTAAGGGACAGGGCATTAAAGATGTTATCAAGGCATACAAGATAGGAAATGGAGATTTAAGGAACTTCATCCAGTATACTGTGAATTTACCAGAAAGATGGATAGAACATTATTTTTCATTAATTGTCTATGTTTAAATTACTGACTCTCATCAGTATGAGTAGTTAAAAATAGTATGTGTGGACATTCAAAAGGAGGGGTAATAATGTTTATCATGGTTAGCCTTGGATTAAAAGGTAAGTTAGGCTAAAAGAATATTTTTTGCTGCACTATACATATTCAGAAGAAAGCAGTAACAGAAAATATGTATAATGCATCAGGTAGAAATGAGTTGGAAAAGACATTTTAGAAAGATTTAAAAGATTTCATCAACAGCATGCAGAGAGAGAGGAAAGTACAGTATTATCTGGAAAAGTCAATGCAAGCAAAGGATTATTCAATAATTTTATATAAAGGAGAAACAGACACTAATTTCAGATATTTCATTTTGTATCTTAGGGTGACTATGGAATGAATTAATATTTTAAAAGTGATCACATCCTATGGCTTTGATATTTTGAATGGTCCCACTAGTAATGAGAGGGAGTAGTAGTGAAATCAGTAAGGGTTTACTTTTCAGAATACACAAAGTAATAGACTTTTGCATATTAGACCTCATAATGATCACTTTCCTCTGATGGTAATAAGTTTAACTAGTGAAACACAGGAAATGCTCCATAAGACTTCAGATGTATTCCACATGCAATTAAGTTCTAATAAGCACAGAAATATGACTTTTCAGGTTTATAGAAAGTTGATTTATTTATGTCTGCATGGAAAAAACATCATTTTCACAGTTTAACAACCACAAAGCATTCTTTAGCTATGTCCACAACCTCAAAGGCAATACACAATTGTGTGAAGAGCTAATTGTAAATGGAGCAACCTATATTGAGCCAGAAGATATAGCAAACCTCCTGGCTGATGAATTCAGCTTCAACTTTACTCCTCTCTTCTCCTCAACCTTCCCTCAGGGAATATCATCAAATATAACTCTCCCTACTATCCCTAGGGAACAGGTCCTTAATGCTCTCTCTAAGACCAAGAACACTGCATCAATAGGCCCACACAATATCTTAGGATGACTTCTAAATAGCATGAAACATGACCTATCAGGGCCTCTCGAATTACTATTCAATTGTAGCCTCCAAACAGGCTTCATGTCTCATGAATGGAGAAAGGCAAGTGTTATCCCTCTGCACAAAGGTGGGCCATGTACAGACGATGGAAACTACAGACCTATAAGTCTCATGATCATTAGAGATATAGTAAACCTCCAGACACTGGACCCAACCCAGTTTAGTTTCGTCAAGGGCAGATCATGTCTATTCAACCTGGTGGACTTCTTTGAGAAGGTCACCAAAGCAATGGATGAGGGCAAAATCATTCATGCAGCCTACCTTGACCTGACCAAGGCATTTGACACAATATTCCACTCGGGAATTGATAACAAACTCAACAGGTTAGGTACATACCCGTATGTCACCTGTTAGATAACCAACTGGCTCACAGACAGGAACCAGGAAGTTAGAATTGGGGAGTCCACCTCTACAAAGAGGCCAGTCACAAGTGGAGTCCCTCATGGATCAGTCCTTGGACTGCTCCTTTTTGGCATTTACTTCTCAAAAGTCAAAGCCAATGTCAGTGGTCTCTGGCTGACTAAATTTCCAGATGATTAGGAGCTGTCATTGAATCTCACACTGACACATATGTTCTCCAGGAGGGGCTGACACAGATAAACAACTGATGCTAGAGCCAGGGACTAAAACTAAATGCCAAGAAATGCATAACAGTATCCTTTATGAATTCATCCATCCCTGGTAACTATCATATTGACAACACACCCCTTAAAGTTGACCCAGTAGTCAGGGACTTAGGGACACACATAGATAGTAATCTAGCCTTTGATCATCATGTGTCTACTGTGGTGAGGAAATCATTTGATGTTAAGCAACATGTAAACAAAGGTATGGCATTTAAGTCCAAAGAAGTCATTGTTCCACTGTATTCTGCATTCATCAGATCTATCATTGAGTACAATGCCCCTTTGGTAGGTACATAACCAGGCATATCCAACAACTGGAACGTCTACAGAGGTTCCTCACTAAAAGAATAAAGGGTGTAAGTAATATGTCCTATGCAGACTGCCTCAAGGCACTATCTCTGTATTCTGTCTCTTACAGGCTTTTGAGGGGAGATCTATGTCTGGCATACAGAGCATTGTCAGACCCCACTCCGATGGACCTCCTGCATATCCACAAAACAAACAGCACCAGAATTACCCATTCTAAAGACTTAAACCTTACCTGTGTTATAAATAGGACCTGCTGGAGAAACAGGTATGTATCCCAGAGACTACCCTGTCTATGGATCAGGCTCCCCATACATGTGAAGCAGAGTTCCTCCCTAACCCAATTCAAGTGTAACTTGGACAATTGGATGTCTCTAATGGACACAGGTAACTTGTAAATGGCTCATTTCCCAGGCCCATGCTTACACTTATCAAGAGTATCAGAACTTGTCAGAGATTTGGGATGCATGGCTAGGCTTAATAAGGTCCTTGTGGTCATTAGCCTAGTAAACACCTATGAACCTATGAGCCTATAAGAATGTCTCTGTATCATACTAAGTGGCAGGCTTAGAGTTGTCATTTGTGGAGTTAGCTCATGAAGATGGAAGAGAATATAGAAGGCATCTGGCCAGGTGTAGAGCAGGAACAAAGTCAGGATTCAGCCAGAAATTCTTTTTAAATTTAATTTTTATATGTGTAGAGATTAGATATGGATCTCATCGCAAGTGAGATTGAATTCCAGAGTCTGGAAATGCAATTAGAGTTGAGGGCATTGCATGCAGATCTCTCAGGTTTGCAGGTAGAAAGAAGTTTTTTATCACACAAGCATAGTGATCTGTTGGGATAGTAGTTATGGAGAACACCATTTAGTGTCAGGCATTTTGAAGCTTTACATATTGTATCATGAGTCACAAGTAACTCGGTATATGTGACGTGTGGTAATTCAATCCAGTGTCATTGTTTTGGGGCATAGAAGTGGTGGGTTCTATTGAGTTTGTTAACAGTGAATGTTGCAAATGTGTCGTAACATTGTTCTAGTTTACTTCTCAGTGTAGTCCAAAGATTAGTGAGGATTGCTGCCCCATATAAAAGTAAAAGTTAAGAGGCAAGTAATAACCAGGGTTGTTTTTGAGTGTTAGTAATAAAATTGTTTACTCAGTATAACATCCCTAGTTTCAGGTGTGTTTTTTTAACTGTGTGTTGAATATGCAGCTCAAACTTAAGGTTATTAACATCTCTAGTAGTTTATAGTATGAAACTACTTCTATTGCTGTATTTTTGAAGGAGGTATTTTTTAAAATATATTTTGTCTTGTGTCTGGGATTTAGCGAACAAAAGGAATAGTGTTCTTTTGGAAGATCAGCAGTAGTTGTACACTATAGGGCAGATTTTCTTGGCAAAGGCTATCTACAGGTCAGATAAGGGTTGAATAATCTGCTTATTGGATTAAGTAGGCTTGCTGTTCAGAAGCATAGACACTGAAAACATTATAGAGCAGATGGCCAAGAAGAGAGCACTGGGATACCCCAAAAGTAACTGGAAAGAATGGAAATTACTGAATTCTACAAACCGGTGTCTGTTGGATAAGTAACAACTGAACCACTGGAGAGTAATCATTCAATATGCCTAAAGAAGGCATTTGTTGCAGGAGGTTGGTATGTGTAACAGTGTCAAAGGCCTTTGATAAGTCAAGGAATAAAGATGAAACAAGTTTGTCACTGTCCATGGTATGGTTGATTGTGTTTGTGAAGATTATTATGACAGAGGTTATGCTGTGGCCACGCAAAAGCCACATTGTGTGGGTGGGAGGAGTGTTTTTTGCATAATTTTAGACAGTGGCAGCAATATACTTACAGGACTTAAGTTAGATAATTCAATTGAGTTGCCTTTATAGAGTGGAATAATGTATGACTTTTTTCAAAGGGATGGAACAATGGATTATTTTACTGACCTGATTAAAAGAATAGAAATGCGATAGGCTATAGCATCAGCTGCAACATTAAGGTATTCTCCTAGGATGTTATCAGTTGATGGTGAGATGGGTTTTATTTTTTGTAGATTTTTTTTTTTTTGTACAGAAGAAGTTGAGAAAGGCTATAAGGTGAAAGTAAATGAGGTAGTAGGTTGGAAATAATGTCTAATGTCTATTGCGGTTTATGGATAGAGTCAACTTAGTAAGGTTTGTTATGCTATCAATGAAGTATGAGTTGACTTGGGATGCTATTTATATTTCAGAAGAGTTGGAAGAAGGGTTTGGATGGCTTTTAGTTCCGGGGTTTATTATTTCCCAGGCAGAAGACCAGAACTGTTTTGCAGAGATTGTTGGGGAGTTATGATAGTTTTGCAGCGCTTGGTGGGGAGTTAGAAAATAAATACCTGATTCATGCAAGGGTGCTATTAATTCTGGCCCATAATGGAAGTGAATTGGAGCAAAGCTGGTAAAGGTGCTTCTTTAATGGGCAGTGATTTTTAACAGTTTTATGAACAAGGTAGAGGAATTTATGATCAGGCCATTCTTTAATATGGAACCATATCGCAGTATAGTGCAGTAATTTTAGTTTAATACTGAAAGGGCCTTCTGATTTTTTTTTTTTATTCCTGCAGTAGATCCTATAAAATATTTATTTTGGGACCACCTAGCATTCATCTTCTGGGTGATGCCCTGTTTCAGCTGGGTCTATATTAAATAAGCGAACACTTAAAAAAGTGAATGCTGATTTATTGACCCCATGTAAGTGAAAGCTTACAGTTCCGAACACTCGGAACAACAATTTATTTTTTCCCAGGGAAAAAAAATCTCTGTTCCACAAAAAAAAAAAAATAATAAAATAAAAATAAAAACTTCAAAACATTACATAAAGTGGGGGCACCCCCCCCCCACTTAAATATACCAACTCTGAGATTGCACTGCAGTGAGGAAAACGGCAAAGTAACGGAGGCTGACAAGCGATTTCTTTCACAGGGAAAGAAATTGCTTATATGTGTTTCGTTATTTTGTGCTTTCAAGTTCGATCAAGATGCATTTGAAAGTTTGCTTCTTTGATTATATAATAGGAACCCTTTCAGCTACCACTGTTAATGGTCTGTCTTTATTAAATCTGATCTGGATTTATGGACATAGTTAGTCCTGTTTGGAATACCAAGTTGGACAAAGTAGGCTGTCTCCAAGTGTACATTCCTGTTAAAATCTCATTGGTTCCCATACAGGACAGAGCTCTGACAATGACAGAGATTCCTGCTTTGCTTAGCAGTCAAGGCACTTTTTTAAGACTCTTCATCGTTTGTAGGCACTCTTGTAAATAGTTGTTCTTGTTCATATTGTTTTTTTCTATGTTCACAGATTTCTAAATACAATTATTGTCATGAACAATTTATTTAGTTAAAATCTAATAAAAACTTTTCCAAAAAAAAAAAAAGGCAGTAGAGAGAAAGTGAGGAGGATATGCCTACTCAACTGAGAGGAAGGGTAGTGTCCATGTGTGCAAAATCATTTTCATCTTAGGATCAAACAAAGGTAATTGTTACAAGGGCATCAGATATTTCTGAGGGATTATATTACTAGTAGATGTGGGTGACCTGCCGTTTTAATGGTCCACTATATGACCACTGCTTGAATGTCAGAGGGTAAACAGACAATGGAATATTGAAGTTAAAGCAGAACAGTCTCATCCTTACAGAAGATGGCACCACTCCCAGCACTCATCTAGAAGGGGATGCACTTCTCTTGCCTCTGCCTCTAGTGAATGAATCAATGAGGCAGATGAGCATTCAGGGTGAGGTTTTGTGGTCACAGGGAATCAAAGAAAAACTTCCTTTATTCAAGTAACAAAGTAAAGGATATTGGATGTATTTGAAGTGAAAAGGACAGAAGAAGATCTCCAGGCAAGCTGTTAGCCAACACAGAATGGGTCTTTAACCATGGTATTCATACTCACATTTTTGGAGAAAGTGTGCTATGCTACTGTGGTATGTCTACATTTCAGAAAATGTTTAAAACATCTGACATACTGCTGCTAATAATCCTACTGGGTTCCCCAAAACTCAAAAGTGGATCTTGTTATAGAGCTACACATTTGATGTGGGAATTTATAGGTGTCAAATCCTTAAATGGATCCTGTGATAAGACACATGAGTATTGATTATTCAATCGCTTTGCTGTAGCACACTAAATGTTGTATGCTTGCTATATAAAGAAATGAGTAATTTTACCTATCTATACCACATTGAAATATTTTTTATCCTTTGCCACTTTTTTATGCCATACGCCAAGTTTCAGTTGCTGACCTCAAACTCTAAAACAACTGTGGAAAGAAGACAGAGACACCCAAGTGCATCACCATGCAGACTGTTTGGAGGCTTTTACAATAAGTGTGTCCTTAATCCTACCTTTCACTCAGACCATGCATTGATATTAAGGCAGATTTTGTGTGTGAGCATGCACGTGTGTGTGTGTGTGTGTGTGTGTGTGTGTGTGTGTGTGTGTGTGTGTGTGTGTGTGCCTGCCATCTGCCTCCACCAGGAATGAGTAATGAGGAAAGGAAAAAAACTGTACATCCACAGGAGGAACACAGTGAATTAGGTTCAGTCACCCTCCTACTCCCCCCACAGGTACTCTGGCAATGAGTATCAATGATGGGAGACAGTAAATACTGACTGAGGTAAAGCTACATGCCTGTTTTGTAGTGCATTACAATTGGTATTGTTTATGTTTTTATTACTATGACTACCTTGGCAAATTATATTTTGATTAATGATTTTTTTTCACATGGGGGGACTCAGAGACTAAATGCTAAATCAATGACATCTTTTTAATCCCACTGATAGCTAGCATGTTACTTTTGTTCATACACTGTTAACATAGTTTGCTTAGCTCAACAGCATACTGCTCATAGGAATCTGCTTCTTTATAGTGAGTTTGCAAGAGGATGGATAACACTGAAGTGGAAACATACCTGTATTGGGACAGAGAAAGCAGAGGTAGAAAGGGAAGGGGTGCTGTGAATGGAAAGAAATGAGAGAAGATGAACTATTAGCATGCTCTAAGTTGGGAAACAATTGCAGCATATAGGGCATACAGGGATATTACTGGTGAGCCGCCAGAGCAACAGAAGTCAGTAGTTTGGCTTCCAAGCCAAGATTTGTCAGGGGACAAAAATGTTCACATTGACTTTGAATGCATACCCTAGGGCTGAAATACAGTAAGAAGTGTCACAAGTCAGGGTTGGTCTGTCATCATAGTTTGTTTGTGTCTTTCGGCTTTTCCCGGTTAGGGGTCGCCACAGTGGAACTCTGGTCCGCTAATGATTGGCAGTAGAGTTTTACGTGCTGGCTTGCCGGGCCTAACGCACAACCTTCAATGAAGGAATGCCCATTCACGCATGTCGCCACACAGAAGACGGTCTAACTGAGAATCGAACGGGCAAAGTCTAACTGTGAGGCGACAACGCTACAGCCGCACCACCACCGCAGTGTTGGTCTGTCTGTCATCATAGTACTGAAAGAAAAGTTATGACCTGCTAATTATCTTTTTCCTATGGTTCTATTCCTGCATTTGAACTATTTACCCTCCACTTTTACACTATGCCCTTCTAAACAGGTAAATTAAACTGACCAGGGTGACCTTGAAAAAATACTCGTACTCCTAGTAGGTTTACCCAATTAATAAATCAACAGCATAAACTACTTTTAACACATGCCATGGTCATTTAACCCTTGGACTGGTCAGTCTCTCAAACCATATATCTTGTGCTACAGACATAATTAATCTGCTGAACCTAGGGACATTTAAAAAAAGAAATATGAGAAGAATCAAAAAATATCCGAGAAGCAAAATAAGACAGGCGGGAAGGTTATTGAAGTGCACATCAGCAAGCAATAAGTACACTTCTTATATAGATACATATAATCAGGAATACCTGACATGACAAAATCATCTTCCACAAGGAAGAGTAAACCTGTCTGGTGGACATCTGCAATAAATAAACTATATAACAAAAGGACAAAATTGCTGTCCAGGACAAAAGAAGGAGCAAGTGCCCAATTGGAAGCAATCTCTCCTTAGCCTAAACAAGCAAATAAGCGCACTAGTGAAATCCTTTAAAGCCAACTTCGAGTCCAAATTGGTCACACCTACTAGAGACAATCATAAGGCCTTCTTCACATATGTCCGCAATATCAAAGAAAGCACCCAGATCTGTTCAGAACTGGTGGTCAAGGACACCACATACACAAATGCTGTAGATATAGCTAATCTACTGGATGACAGATTCAGCAAAAACTTCTCCCCTCTGTCCCCCCATCAGTAAATCAGGACATCCCCAGTAACTGCCCCCCACCCCTTATCTCTAGGGAACAGGTTATCACTGCCCTCTCAAAGGCAAAACATCCAGCCTCCATGGGACCCGATAACATCCCAGGCTGCATCCTACATGAACTCATGCATGAACTTGCAGCACCATTAGGCACCCTATTTAACCAAAGCCTGAGTACCGGCTTATTTCCAGCCAAGTGGAGGACAGCCACTGTCATATCTTTACACAAAGGTGAAGCATCCACCGATCCACTAAATTATAGCCCCATCAGCCTAAATAGCCTGATCTGCAAGGCCATGGAATGGATTATCATGGACCTCATTAACAGTGACATTGGCAACCTCCAAACACTCGACCCAACACAGTTTGGCTTTGTTAAGGGGAGGTCGTGTCTATTAAATCTGGTCGACTTCTTTAAGACAGTCACAGAAGCCATGGATGAGGGGAAGATGGTGCACACCACCTACCTTGACCTGGCCAAAGCCTTCTACACTATTCCCCACTTGGGCATAGTAGATAAACTCTCTCAACTAGACATCAATCCATATGTTACCAGATGGGTAGCAAACTGGCTCACTGATAGAACCCACCTAATCAAAATAGGGAAAGCCACCTCAAGCAGGTGCCGTACCCCAGGGATCAGTCTTGGGGCCTCTGTTATTCAGGATATATGTCTCTGAGTTGCAGGCCAAAACCAGTGGGCTATGGCTGACCAAGTTTGCAGATGACTGCAAGCTGGGTACAGTCATCAATTCCCCAAGTGATGTGTACGTCCTCCAAGAGGGTCTCAACCAAACAAGTGACTGGTGCCAGAAACATGGCCTCAAGCTGAATGCCAAAAAATGCATCTTCATCCCCATTGGGGAGAGTGATGTCATCAAATATTATCACATTAATAACAATGTCCTAAGTACACAATCAGTAGTGAGGGACTTGGGCACCCATGTTGATAGCATGCTGACTTTTGACCACCATGTTGCTTTTATTGTATGGAAAGCTTTCTACATGGCCCATGTCATACGTAAGGGTATCTCATCCAGGGACAAAGAGGTCATAAGATCCCTGTATTCTTCCATTATAAGGCCAATTACTGAGTACAACTGCCCCCTTTGGCATGTATCTCGCAAAGAATATGCAGCAGCTGGACAAACCACAAGAGGTTCCTCACCAGTAGAATCCAGGGCCTCAAACACCTACCCTACACAGATGGGTTTGTGTGACTAATGACTGCTATGGCATGTGAGAGAAGAATACTATTTCTCATCTGTCTGAGAAAACTAAGCTTTTTCTCTTAGCCACCTTTCTTCTTTTATTTTACTTTACTTCCCTCTTTCTCTTTTTCTACTATGATCGTATATTTACAGTCATGGGTATACCATAATCATATTTAACCATGAAAACGCTTGATACTATAAACGGTTCAACAGAAAAAAACATCACAGACAGATGTGTTGATGTGTTACAATTCAGTAAACTGTAGCAAAGTAATTTTAAAATTAGCTGTATAGCATGCTTGTGATGACTGAAACTTTGAACAAGATTGCAATATTCGACAAAAATGGTATTTATATAAGCATACAACTATTTTAACACTTATACCTCTAAAGAGTAGCTATAAAAAGGTAACCTCTTTTAACAGATGTTGTGAAAACATCTACAGGAGTGAAACAAGCCAAGTACTTATAAATGTGACTTCATGTAGTAGCAGCAGTGTGTCAGTTCCCAGAATATCAACATTATCATCACTGTGGACAGCAAGTCCAACCATGGGAAAGTGCAATACAGTGTATGTAAAAAAACTACAGGCTGTGATGTTAATATATTCGAGCTGTTATTCCACAAGGCATGCGTTATGCAGCAGAATTAGCATTCTGGTAGTTGTACGTGACAAACAGTAATGCTCTAATAAGTGCAGAAACTCACGGATGGAAACAGACATCACTTAACTTGGTTAATGAATAGTGTAACAAATATGAATCAGTAAATAAATTACCATTTCTGTTTAGGCAAATCTGTTTAAAAAGACAGTATGAAAGTCTGACACTGGTGAGGCTGTTTTAGCTCTAATTTGCTTTAGTGCATTAATCTTACATTTTGTGAAATAATGCCACTTGAATGGTCAACCCCTGAAAATTGTAAATGCCAGAAAATCTGTTCTCCCACCTGCGCTATGAAACCCAGCCCAATGCTGCAAATGACTCCATGAAAGAGAATCCGTATCAGACTACAGCTCAGTATAGTCAAGTACTCAGTCTCTGTCTGTCTAATGAACCTCTAATCACCAATAAACTCAATCAGGCCAAAGGCCAGATACTTGGGAATAGTAATATATCTTCTTCATACAACTTTTTTTCCTCACAAATAAATCTACATCTTACCATAAAACAAAAGCTAGCATGTGTTATATGCTCTGTGCAATCATTTTTATTCCCCTGAAACGTACCATTTTTATTTCAAATGCTGTACATACTGAGGACTTGGATATATAGATTTGTGGCATATATTTGAAAAAATGATCTTTGCCATCAACTTTACAGCATGCATATGCTTGCTTCATGCTCTACTGTTTCACTTTATAAAGACAGTGAAACATCTGGGTGTAATTCTGGCACACGTTACATTACCAGATTGAAAAAAAAATGGCTTATGTTGCTTGGCAGGCATTGAGTTTGGCACAAATATGCTAGATGTCTAACCTCCAGTTAGGTCCATGCCAAATACAACAGAAATAAAATGACTTAGTGCTTTTTCATTTTTCTGTTGCTTCATTATCCACTAGATATCATCAGGATATGAATACATGGTGTATCATTACAGAACAGAAAGCATTTTAACTGCAAAATGCATGCAACATACAGCCTAATCCTGGTTGTAAAGTACCATTCACTGGATTAAACTTCAATCTGCATTAGGCAAGTCTGACAATTTTAACACACAAGTTAAGTAATACCTTCTCTACACAGTACTGCTGTCACATCCCACCCAAATACAGATGACAGCTAACCGTTTTAGGACTTCTCAAGGGTAAGAGCTTTGTGATATGGTCTGCACAGTTGGTATGGTATTACAAAATAACAAACAATCTAGTCCAAACCACAGTTCTGGCAGAATAAAAGCAATACTTGCTTTCCTGGCTGTCATTCACCTAGCTCGGAGCAGGGAATCTTTCTTATGTAAATCCAGTATATCAGATGCACAAAATAACAGACTGTTAAATATTCTGTTTGATCAAGGCATTCTGATCCAAGCTGCAGGAAAGACATGACTTGCAAAACAGTGAATCTGATGTAGAGTTGTCAGCGGCATGGTCAGAGAAAAACTGAATTTACTAAATCTGTTCTCTGCACTGGAAGCTACTGAATTTTCCAGCAATGTAAAAGTTAAATTTATATACTAAATGTTAGAAACAAATTCAGTAGAAATAATCTGTTACAGCATTTCAAATGAAAAATAGATAACATTTCATTGGAGTAAAAGTGGCAGCACAGAGTATATAATAATCTCTTACATTACAATAAGCGATAAAGAATGCCTATCCGTGCAGGCTGGAGTGTCATATACTTACATTAGGGGATTCCCTCAACAGTAGAAGGCACCAAGCGATCATATTTAATCCTGGGAAGCATTTATTTATCTATATGTACCAATGCAAAACAGAACAGCAGTTATGTTAAAATATAACAAGCTAAGCTGTGGAATAATATTTCTTAAATTCTCAGCATGTTTATGATGCTTTTTTATTTTAACCTTTTGTTTACCAGGTAAACCCACTATGCACATCTCTTTTCAGGAATTAATGACAGCATTGTCTAGCTAAGAATCTTGTCCAAGAGTAGGATATTAGACAAGTTGAAGCTAAGGGAATCAAACCACAGATTTTATGGTAAAGCTTATCATAGCCTTAATCATCTATGCCAGACTAACAAATCTTGAATTTAAATGTTGAAGCCAGCACTACTCTGTAAGGAAATATACTGAAAAATAATGACTGCTGCAATATCATTCCAACATGTAAATATCTGAACATAAGCTAACAAGTTAACAAGTGCCATGAGAATATTTGCATGAAACATATCAAGTGCTTTTGGTTGAAACACATATCAACAGAGTGTATAGGCCATGGGACATCTAAAAGGACTTTTCACCATAATTAAAGAAATGCCTTTGAACTGAGACAAAAGTTGGGAGGTTAAGTATTGCTGAATGCGGTATGAGGTTATAACCAGAGGCAGATATTTCATTACTGTTAAGATATTTTTAAATGACCATGATGCATTAATATTCAAATGTGGCCAGTTTGGTCCAGTGCAGAACATAGCATTAGCAGATATTTACTATTAAACTTTCATGAAACTTTTTAAAACACAGAAATCTTACATTACATATTTAAAAGTATTATACTTTCTGCTTTCTACTCATACCGCAGTGGTACGGTGGTAGCGTTGTTACCTCACAGCAAGAGGTTTTCCCGTTCGATTCTCGGCTTGGCTTGGGAGTGCCTTCTGCATGTCATCCCCGTGGTTGGGTAGCGTTCGAAAGACATGCGTGCGTAAATGGGCGTGCCTTCGTTGAAGGTTGGGTGTCGAGCTGGCACCTCGGCGTTTTGTAAAAATCTACTGCCAATCATTAGCAGACCGGAGTTCTGCTGTGGCGACCCCTTACTGGGAAAAAGCCGAAAGACAAACAACAACATACTTTCTGCTTTCTAGACGTTAATATTTGTAAAGAATCTTGCCCCTACATACTTATTAGCATAAGTTTTGGGTTCTCATTCTACTGACATTGTTGCTATTAAAGCATCAGAGTATGGGCACACGAGAATGCCAGGTGGTAGGAAATAAATGGTTATAGGTTGTTTCCTCACAGAACAGGTTGTTTTCTTTCAGAACAGCAATGTAAGATTATTAGAGTCTTAAAATTCCAAAATACTATTTTCTTGTATTTCAAAAATAAGAATTATATATATTTTTTTCAATTATTATTTTTTGTTTGTGCAAATTCACTGTGTACTCTCCATGCAGGGAAAGACACTTTGTACCGTCTATTTAAAAAGAAAAAAATTCTACAATGCCACAGCCTAAGAGATGGAAAAACAGAATGCAAGAGAAATTACTTCTGATACATTCTCCCAAAACTGAACAGTTCAAATGAGCCTCACAGCAAAACTGTAAGTCATACTTGTTTCATTTATTTTTTTGTTTTCTATTACTACATCATCCTGTTTACGGACATGGAGGGGAGAACACACACACATACACACACACACACACACACACACACACACACACACACACACACACACACACACACACACACAAAACCACACACACACAACAACCATACTAACTTGCATATGCATGTGAATGCACACAGTTAATTGCGTGCACATACATATATACACATAAACACAAATATGTGTGTGTGCACATTCACACACACACACACACACATACACACACACACACACACACACACACACACACACACACACACACACACACACACACACACACACACACACACACACACACACACACACACACACACACACACACACACACACACACACACACACACACACACACACACACACACACACACACTCACACACACACACAGACACACGTCTCCGTGGGGAATTTGCAGCGTTGCCATTTCACTTAAGGGGGTGAGTTTAAGACGTGGAATGAAACCAGAGACCCCAATGAAGATTTCACTCAGAATGCAACCCAGCAAGGGATCTGAACTGAAGAAACAAGCAATATGAGGTTTCTTATTAACTGTTGCACTACTGTGTTGTCCATGGTATTTGGGTTCATATGTAGGTACTAGGCTATCTGCCCAAAGGCATTTATAAGCCTAGCCAGAATGTGTTGGCTTTCGCCGCCCCCTTAGATTAGTTCCCTGTGCCTCTGTCTAGCAGAGTCACTGAAGTGATCCCCAGGGTAAACTTTCTGTTTCCTATCCACTTGTCAAGGTTTCACTTGAAGAGTGTTAGCGAGGAGCTCTGCCTAATGTAGATTGGAATCTTGTTCCAAAGCATGGGAAGTCTCTGGGACAGGAATCCATCCCTCCAGCAAGTCCTATTTATTGTTGTGGTGAGGTTTAGATCCCTAGAGCGTGTGGCTCGAGGGGATATGGTTTGCTTTAGGTATAGCATGTCCATCAGTCTGGGTTGGACATGGCCTTGTATGTCAGGCAGAGATCACCTCTGAGTAGGCGGTATGCAACCAAGTACAGCTGGAGTTTCTTCAGTCGAGCTGCATAGGGCATCTGTTTGAGGCCAGTGATCCTCTTGGTGAGGTACTTCTCTGGTCTTTCCAGTTGTTGCAGGTGTCTTGTAAGGTACATCCCACATGGGGCGTTGTACTCTATTATGGGTCTAATGAGTGATGAGTAGAGGGGCACAATGACCTCTTTTGATCTGGATGCGAACCCTTTTAGGATTAGGTGGGCCACATAGAAGGATTTTCTAACCACTTTGGCAATGTGATTATCAAAGGAGAGATTACTATCTACTTGGGTCCCCAGATCCCTTATTATGTCTTCTGTATTTAGGGGACTACCACCTATGTGGTAGTTTGTGGGTACTTTGTTTTTTCCAAAAGGGATGACAATGCACTTTTTCGCATTTAGCTTGAGGCCATGATTTTGACACCAGGTATCTGTCTCAGTGAGACCTTTTGGAGGATGTCTGCATCAGCCGGAGAGTCAATTATAGCCCCTAGTTTGCAGTCATTTGCGAATTTGGTTGGCCATAATCCTCCTGTGCTTGCCTGTACTTCTGAGAAGTATATGCCGAACAGGAGGGGTTCTAGGACTGAGCCCTGGGGAATGCCACTTGTAACAGGTTTAGAGTCGGATCTAGCTCCCACAACTCTCACCGTGTGGGTTCTGTCCATGAGCCAGTTGGCAACCCATCTTGTGATATATGGGTTTATGTTTAGGCTGGTGAGCTTGTCTATAATACCAGAATGGGGAATGGTGTTGAAGGCCTTTGCGAAGTCTAGGTAGGCTGTGTGTACCACCTTTCCCTCATCTATAGCCTTGGTAACTATCTCAAAGAAGTCCACCAGCTTTAGGAGGCATGATCTGCCCTTAACAAAGCCAAACTGGGTAGGGTCCAGTGTTTGGAGGTTTCCAATGTCTCTGTTAATGAGTTCCATGATGATGCACTCCATAGCCTTGTAGACCAAGCTAGACAGGCTTATAGGGCGATAGTTACTGGGGTTTGTTTTGGCTCCCCCTTTGTGGAGCGGAATAACCATTGCTGTGTGCCACTAAATGGGTACGTAGCCTGTGGAGAGGCTGTGTTTGAACAGTGTGTTTAGGTGAGGGGTTAGTTCATCTTTGAGCTCGTGTAGGGACCGTCCGGTCTCATTGATGCTGTGTTTTTGGCTTTGGAGATGGCTATTTTAACCTGAGTGTCTGTGATTTCAGGGGCTCTACATTCTTCTGGTATGGTTATGGGCCCTTTTGGAGGTGGGGGGGTGAAGTTTGCACTGAACCTGTCTGCAAGGATGGTGGCTATATCGGTCAGTTCAGTGTATTTTGTGCCATTCTGTACTAACTCCAAGCAGATCTGAGCATTGCCACTTAGATTCTTGACATAGCTAAAGAATGCCTTGTTTTTATCTTTGGAGTCCTTGGCAATTTTTCTTTCGAAGCTCGCCTTGGATGATTTTATGAGGGATCGTAGTTTCTTGCTGATACTGATCAGGGATGTTTTCCCTTCTTGGGATTTTACTCTTTTCTGTACTAGTTTCCTCCTTCTGTTGTATAGCTTGTTTATGGCAGGGGTCCACCACACTAGTTTCCTTTTCTTGGAATAGCACAATCCATGCATTCTTGTACGTGCCCATAGAATGCATTAGTAAAGGATTTTGCAGCTTGGCCAGAGTTATCCTTTAGCATGGGGGCTTTGAAACTTTCCACCTCGGTCTTAAGTAACGTGAAGTTTGCTTTTGAAAAGTATTTCATGGTGGTTTCCTTGTCCGGGGGTGGGGGCAGAATGTGGATATCCTGAGTGATTTTTTTATGGTCAGATCTAAACAGCAAGGGGTTGACCTCTGGTGTGGAACACCGGTCACCCATGTTGGTGATGACCAGGTCCAATATGTTGTCACCTCTGGTGGGAGTGTTGACCAGTTGATCCAGGGCATTTGAGTTTATAAATTCTAGGAAATGTTGGGCAAGGGAGTTAGTACTTAAGTAGTTCTCTCAGTTAATGCTTAGGTAATTGAAATCACCCAATATTAGGGTGTTTGGTAGGACCTTTATGTTTCCCAGTGTTTCCAGAAATGCGGAATGGGGGTCCTGGGACATAGTGGGTGATCTGTAGTAAGCTACAATTTGAATTGCAGTTTTGCCCATTGTTAGTTGCACATGGATGATCTCTGAAGCATCGTGCTATGCCACTAACCTGGAGGTGTGGGGATCCTTGATGAATATGGATAAGCCCCAGCCTTTTGTATTTCGGTCCGGGTTCTGTGGCCGAAATGTATGGTATGAGTTGTAGGCTGGTAGTGCTGGGGTGCTCTCTGGAACCTTAAACCAACTTTCTGTTACTGCACATATATCAATTTTCTCCATACTGAGGAGTGCCTCCAGTGCATGCATTTCGAGGTTTAGACTTCTGGCATTGAGTAGCATTACCCTCAGTTTATTGTTACTTGTGCAATTTACAGCGGTGGGTTTGTCTTTTGAGCCTTGCCTAGAAAAGGCACTATGGGGGTGGCAAGAGCCTTGTCCAGTATTTGAAAGCCTAAGGGTGACAGCTACAAGCCATCTCTAGTGAAGCAGCGTGGCTTGTCGAGCATGTCATCCCAGGCGGACAGACAATGGATCCCCTTTGAATGACACCAGAAGCTTAGCCAATTGTTGAAATTGATAATTCTTTCTTTATACTGTGGTATCATTCTTGGTGAGGGCAGGATGCTACTCAGGGTCAGGGTCATACCGGCCTGGGCTACATGATCAGAGAGCTCTTCCATATCTCTTTTTATGTAGTCCAGGTAGGTACAGTGCAGGTCGTTCACACCAACATGGACAACGACAGAGTCAATTTTGTACATGTTCTGGAGTGACCTGAGTGCTTGTGTTATGTGGCGGATCCTGGCACCCAAAAGGCAGCTAACAGTAACCTTCTCCTTATTCAGTCTAGTGAGTGGGACATCAGTGTGCCTGACTATAGAGTCACCTATTACTAGTGTGTCGGGTATGTTATTTTGCCTTAAGGGCTGTGATTGTGTGGCACACTGGTTTTGTGAAGTATGTGTTTCATAGTTTGTGCTGGGGGGGTGGAGGTTGCTTGGATGTCTGCTTTGGATGTCTCTGTTGCTTTTGCAGATTTTTATTTAGAGCCTCCAAGTATGTTTTCATGTATTTATGTGTGTTTTTTGTTGGTGCTGGTTTAATGGGTCTATGTGAGACTGGTGGTGTGATGCAAGTATTTTGCTTCTCCTCTTGACTGTCTGATCCAGTCTTGGGTTGAGAGAGCTTAGCCTCCAGTTTGGCTGTATAATTGCATCTCTTGCATGTATTAGTGTTTGGTGGTAGGAGGAGAGGGTTGTCTGTGCACATGAGGCAGTTGTAACATTGCCTCAAAATGCCCAGATTCACCAGCTGGACTGGAGAGTATACCTGAAACTGCCCCTTGGACATGCCTGGATAGGTACAGTGAACTGTTTTACTGATTGGCTGGTAAGGTTGAATAGAGAGCCTTGTCCTTCTGTACAGTATAGGGGGGTCTAGTGCTAGGGTTTATAAGTGCTTGCTATAAGTTTTGAGCAAGTGCCAGGCTGAGAAATGAATGGCTTGAGTGCTTAAGTTGAAAGTTTGTCTATTTCCAAGGGAAACATTGAAGAGGAGACTTTGTGGAGCCGGGAATAGTTATACCCTAGCTAACAAGCACTGCCCAGTGCGCAAAAGCGGGCAAATGCATTTTTTATAGCAGGGAAATGAAAAAGATAGAAATTAGCCCAAAATGGCCAATAAACTACTAATTTTTGGGCTGAAACCACTCCTCCAGGGACAGATAGGCTGCTCAAAGATCTCCTCTCTCACAGGTGAACAGAGAAACTTCCTTCTATCCAAGTAAGGTATGGGCAAAACACAGATTTGTAACACAGCCCTGAATTCAGCACTAAACTAAAAACTGGACCATACTAGCTTAGAAAGGTGGGAAACAAGTATATTTTTTTTGCTTTTTTTTGTTTTTTTTCAGAAAATAAAGCAGATACAATAAAAAAACACTTTAAATGCACAGAAAATGATACTTATTGTTACATATTTCTGATCAGAGTTGTAGTCAATGCCCCTAATAATTAAGTAGGAAGAAACACAAATACAGTAAAAGCAGATGAATAAAGTGCAATTTTTAAACATATATATATATATATATATATATATATATATATATATATATATATATATATATATAAAACAATAGAAAGCAAACTGATTTAAACAAGTTACCCAATTAACCAGAAAAAAGCTCAAAACTGACCCCTGTTCCAGCAGTCTTCTTTCAGACAAGTTCTAACTGCACACTCCTGCCACTAGGGTGCAGGGGAACCTTCTCCAAAAAAAGATGGCCTGGATCAGTGCTCAAGTTATACAAGCAAAGCTAGATTCAGCAGGCCTGAATCTGGTCTATGCTACAGCAACAAAGCACACCAATTTTCAGAAAGAAACAGTTCAAATAAGCAGGCACAATAAGCCTTTGACCAGAAATTCCCAGCTCAGAAGGGCATAATCCAGCCTCTCCTCCCACAAAAGTGCAGACCACAAACCTTCTTAATGTTGAATAACTGGCATGAAGCCTAAGTGCTTAAACCAGAACTAAAGCACTTTTATAATAGCAGACACTGAGCCTTCAATCAGCAATTCCCAGCTTAGAAGGATGTAAGCTACCTGTCCTGTCACAACAGTGCAGACCAGAAAACTTCTTAATGTGAAACAACTGGTATGAAGCCCAAGTGCTTAAACCAAAAGACTTAGAATAACAGTTACAATTTAATCAGGCTACTACCAAGCAGTAATAAAATGCAGCAGAATAAATAAAACTGAGTACTTTTAAGAAGAGGCAAAAGCAAAATAAAGTAGGAGGAAACACAAATAGAGTAAAAGCAGATTAATAAAGTGCATATTTTTTCAGTTGGGAAACACCCATAATTTGAAAATAACGTGTTGTTTTTCTTCATACATGGATAATAATATTTAAAGTTGATGGTGTTAAAGTGGTTTAAAGAGATAACTTTTTATTTTTCAAAAGAAAATTTTTACGAGCTGCAACTTTAGGGCCAGGTCTTCTACTGAGAAATTTTTTTGTAAATGTGAATAACATTCATTAGCATTAGTACACATTGAATACAATAATACAGAAATTTTGCTACAAAGGAAATGCAACTGTATGTACACACACACACACACACACACACACACACACACACACACACACACACACACACACACACACACAAAATGGTGTCAAAAATGCATAATACCCACTTGCTAGCAATAGCATATTTCTTTCATAATGAGTCAATGAATCATACAGCTGATTTAATATGTAATTCCAAATTGCAGTTTAGAAAATATAACCGAATCTCACAAACATTCATACTACATGAATGAAGAAATACAAAAGCATTCTGAGAGCTGTTACCATTATGTTATCATTACATAAAGATCTTATTAAAACCTGCAATCCTGAGACAGATTAAATTAGTGTAATGTAATATTTGTGGGTTTTACTAAAAGGGACGGTTAAATTATATTAAATTACATTCATTATGTGCACTACTCCTGTTCTGCTGAAATCATTAGAAAAACACCCCACTGGCAGAGATAATATTCATAAAGCAAACTGTGTTAAGAAAAACTAATACAGTGAAAGCTTGTTTGAATAAATTGAATGGTACACCAAGGAATGGTGGCAGAATTAAATGTAGGGGCTGTTACTTCTTTGCATGCCATTCATTCCAAAGTGTGAAATGATACATCAAGCAGAAGAAGGCCTAATTAACAATAGTGTAATTGTACATGAACACAAACCCTTTCTGCACACAAATATGGCAGAGAAGTTAATTAGCAGTCACATTTTTAGTGCCGTGATCAGTTCTGTGAGTTTTATACATTAATTAAACTCCAGGAAAGAAGATTTAGGAAATTGTGATTTTGCATTAATCCATATTTGAAGCACAGAGCCATCACATATCTGTCACTGCTTAATTTTGGATCAGAAATTAATCTAAATATAGGATTTAAAGCCAAGCTAATAAAGAATCTGTATTTGGTGGCCATACTTTGCACAGTTCAACAGTTTAGTACTATTAAAACAGCCTGGGCCTAGTACAAGTAATTTGCCACATACCACACACTGTAACTGAGAGTGTGTAAACAAAGGTTTTCTTCTGACCCTTTTCCAGCACATACTTAGTTCCACACTTCTAAAGGTAAGACAACTGGTCTATGCTACATGGGGAGCTGTTTGAGCCAATATAAGTGGGCAGTTCTACCAACAGTAAAGTGGTAAGTGCTACACACCTTGAAGATGATTTACCTGCCTTAATAAAACAATGTTGGATGTGACACATAGAAGAAGAAGAAATGTCTCCCTTTCCTGATCCTCAAAATGGCTATGAAATATGTGTAGAATTTCTGTGTGATGAAGTTATTAGAAACCATTGACGAATGGTTTTCAGTTTGCACCTTGTTATGCTTACTTAAATATGTGAGTAAATCTGATAACCAGCAAAGATTGGGAAGCGGAAGAAGCTTTACTGCTTATAACCATAGATCAAACCAATAATGAGTAGATTATAAAGTAGAAGAAAGTCTGGATAAAGGAGCCCACAGTTTCTGACATCTATTCATAAATTATCTGGAGTAGTTCTTCTCACAAGTCTCATCTGCTTTTTCTGGTATCTAGTAAATGTGGTGATTAAAGTCTGTCTTCTCAGTGTGCCTAGATGTTGTAACTCTAGATATGGTTTTAAAACCATGAAGCTGTATTCCCTTTAGCTTTAGTATCACTTGCAGCCTGAATGGTTAGTCATTTCACATCATTTGATGGTCCTCTACTAGGAAACTGGCATGTATAATAAACAATGTTTTGCTGCTTGGCACTTTGTTTTTAAGGTATATAGCTTCAGTTCTGATAGACTCAGCAAATTTCTGGAAAGTATAACCTTAGATATTTCAGCCTTTTTTCCAGTCTCAATATCTGTGGGCCAGTTTCCTTTCTGACTCCACCTGGCAATATATTTAACTGATTAGCAAAATCACAGACAATTTCCAACTGTCATCTGAAGTTGTATTTGACAATGAATAGAAAATGAACATAATCTCAGAATGGAGCTTACGTCTACAATGACAATGATGCAAACTTTGTGATAAAATACCACACAAAGCACACTGAAATGCATTGTTGTTTTCCACCTACTTAAGATATTGTGTACAGGGAATTATGGTTCTGACCGATTTATCTGTACAGGACATTTTATTGTTATAAAAGGATATTTTCTCATGCATTGTCTGAATCGATGGCATGCAGTAAATATATGTATGTACTCTGTTTTCAAAGATAAAAAGAGAAGGTCAGGTTTAAAAAAACAAGCATCAGAACCAAACATGGAAAGAGTATAGGTTTCAGTCTGTAGACCAAACAGGGACACTTAGAAATGTTTTCTTTGAACAAGCAATAGATATGTCAATAAGCTGAAACATATGTCTGTATATTATGGAAGTTATAAGAAAAGATACTGTCAGACCCTCCTGTAGGTAAATGTAGTTATTTGCTTAAATGTCAAAAATTCTAGAGGTCTTTTCCCATAAAATAGAACAAGCTGGGTGGACTGAAGCTAACTCTGATAAATCTTACTAATGGAAATCAAATAATTGCTCTTGATGAATGGGTAAAGATAATAATACGTAAGTTACTTATAAATTACCAGCTTCCTGGCCTCATCATAATTGGTCATAGTTACAATATATAAGTGATAAAGTCATACATTTAATGCACTGCATTCACAACTATCTTATATAAATGGGTAATCACATTCTATCAAGTTCTTTTCAGAAGACATTTGCTAATTTAGCATTTAAATGGAGGTGTTAAGTTATATAAGTCATATTTAGTGAGGGTGCAAAATCACACCTTGACTCTGCATGAGGTATATCTTCAAGTTTCCATGAAATGGTTCAACTACTGTGACAAACCAAGTCAGAGATATTCCAACTTCCAAGAATAAGACAAGTAGCGCCGACTCAAGATATACAAAATTGTTTATTAAAACAATAAAAAAAAAAATGTAATGCCAAGCTTTTGGGTGAATTGCACTGAGGAAGAGTACCACCTGATAGCTTTGCACTACGTTTTGTTATTGTTTTAATAAACTGTTTGGTGTATCTTGAGTCGGAGCTACCTGTCTTATTCTTGCATATATTCAAGCACTTGTGTCCTCTGTGCAGAGTTACTTGACTTCCCTTCAGTCATATGTATAGCTTTCAAATGATCTTGGTTTAGAAGAATTTCCCTGATTTTGCCTTATATTTTGGTCTGTTCCAAATAAAATGTGTGTTTTTCTAGCAGATCGTTGAGGGTTGTAGTCAGTAAATAATGATAGTTGAATTTCAGACATCATATCCATCAGAACAAATGATATGATATAACTTCTATTATTCTAACAACTTTTTAAGTCCATAAGAACAATACTTAAACCCAAACTCTGATTTTGAGCCTCTGACCCTCAGTAGTTCTTGGCTTTTTCTCTTACTTCTTATACTAAGAGTTTGTGTTGCATAGTCATATGTGGACAAGAGCTAGTGACATTTTCAAGAAGTTCATGGAGTCTTATTAATGCCTAAAGCACAGTCTCTTCTCTTACCTCTTTGGAAACTGTCCTGTGCCTTTCTTTTTTCTTCTACACAAATGGTCAATTCATCTTAGAACAGAATAATGTATTAACTTCCCTCTTCCTTAAAATGTGCACAGCAGTTTTTTGGCATCCTTGTTTGATATGGATAAGATACTTCTTGCAAAGAAATCATCCTTTTTTCTTGTCTGCTGACTCAGTAATCCACCTAGGGACTTGGTACACAGGACAGCACCCCCTTATATGTTAAACCAGACAAATTCTGCCCTTGTAGCTGAGACAAATAAAACTAAACATTTTGGCACAGTACAACTTAGCACTGGTTCTACCTGAACTAGGTTATAGAGATGGACACTACAAGGAAAGACTCAGGGGGGAATGTAAGGAATTGAGACATTTTTATGTTCCTTTTTCAGATTAAATCTCCCTGTTTTGTTACATATGGTTTGGCAGACATATACTAATTCAACATGAATGACTGGCATAAACAGATAAAAAAATATTTTTTTATAAGGGCTTTGTCCTGTACAATACACCCAGACTCCCAATCTATTCTGTGAAATAAATGCCCTTATGTCTAACAAAATGTAGTATAATAGGGTGAGTCATTTACATTTTGATCAACTATAATGTTAGCTGTTCTCATATCCACCATTCTAGTCAAAGTCAAGGTCAAAGTCAAAGTAAACTTTATTGTAATACAGATCAACACAGAGGAAAAAGTGTGTATTGCTACATGAAATTTCGATACCCAGGCTTGTACTATATGATGACAGGTTACAGAAGGAAGATATATTAAATTAATAAAATTGTAAATAGTAAAAATAAAAATCAAAGTAAGATACTAAAAATAAAGTAAAAAATTAAAAACTTTTTTTATAGCAGAAGCAAAATAAATAAAACAACAGGAACAGACTCAGCAGAAATATAAGGATATATAAAAGCAATACTATAAATAAATATAAGAGACACACATGTAATTTATCCACCACCAATATATGCCATAAACTTAAAGTTTGCAGTTTTCATAGTGCAGACAGAAATGTATAAAGTGAGCTATGCAGAGAGGTATGTAAATAACAATGACATATTGCACATAATAATGTTTTACCCATTCAGTGAGTTAGACTCTGAGTTTGTTGTTCAGCAGTCTGACAGAGTGTGGAAAGAAGCTGTTATGGAATCTGGATGTCCTGCATCTAATGCTTCTGTAGCGCTTACTGTAGTGTTACTTCACAGAGTGTCCTCTTTGCATGAGAACCAGCAAATCATCTTCCTGATTTTTTATAAAGAGTCAGCAAAACAGATGTCTTGCCTTGCCACTTCTCTCTGGAGTTACTGCATACAATCACCTCCAATAGTCTGAAAAGGTTCTGGATACCCTGTTTTGCTTGCTCCACCTTATCTTTCTGTTCTGATGCTGCCTGACTAGAGTCTACCTGAACAAGTAATGAAAGAAGCAGGGACTACCATGGTCTGACCATGCAGTACAAAACTGTTAACATTACTCTTTGCTCTAGTTTTTCACATCCAGTTGCAGGAGCTGATCTTTGGTAAATAGGTTCTGTTTTTCATTTTTGAAGGGGAAAGGAAAAGTTTTTTCCAAGCTATCCTTAAAGTGTTCTGTTGTTCTTAGCTATATCACCTCTGTTGTTGTTCACCACAAAGTACACACACGAACAGAGTGGGTGAAGTGATTGGTTTCCTACTCCTAACACTGTTTGGGTTGTTTCCTTTAATATAACCTTTTGGCAACACAGGGGCTCACTAGGTAGCATTGCCACCTCACCGCAAGATGTTCTCTGGTTCAGTTCTCACTTAAGGAACCTTCTTTGTGGAATCTGCATGTCCTCTCTGTGCTTGCATGAATTTCCTCCAGGTACTCTGGTTTAATCTCACATTGCAAAGAGATAGAGTGAGGTGGATCAGAGACTCTAAATTGCCCACAGGTATGACTGCATATGTGTGTGTGTGTGTGTGTGTGTGTGTGTGTGTGTGTGTGTGTGTGTGTGTGTGTGTGTGTGTGTGTGTGTGTGTGTGTGTGTGTGCATGTGTGTGTGTGTGTGTGTGTGTGTGTGTGTGTGTGTGTGTGTGTGTGTGTGTATGTGTGTGTGTGTGTGTGTGCGTGTGTGTGTGTGTGTGTGTGTGTGTGTGTGTGTGTGTGTGTGTGTGTGTGTGTGTGTGTGTGTGTGGGATATGGCCTATAGACCTGGAAACCTACTTCCATTTTTCCCCTTTGTCTTGAAAGCACCATAGGTAGTGGTGGCCATCTGTGGGTCATTCAAGGAATCAGATTCAACTCAGAACAACTCAAGCAAGCCTTTTCTCCAGTGTAGTATCCAGAACCAGACACAGTACTTCAGATGAACAGCATAAAAGAAAAACAAACTATTAAACAAGAAACACAAGAATACTTCATAAATATGTTAGAAATGGCATTGTCCATTAAGAATAAATACCTTGGATTTTTTGCAGGGGGGGGGGGGTCATAGCTTCACAGGTTCATAGATTAGCACTAGGCTAACTGCCCTTGTGGGCCATTTTAAGCCTAGCTAATTAACCCATGTGAGAATTAAACTCTGCATCTTGTGCTTGCAAGAAAAATATTTTAACCATTATGCTAACCTCCCTTCATTCACATACCGACTAACTGTAACAATCTCAGAGGTTACATTGCCATTTAACCAAAAATACAGTCTTCTTCTTCTTTCGGCTTTTTCCCAGTTAGGGGTCACCATAGCAGATCACCTTGTCCACTCATGACTGGCAATGGAGTTTTACAGTGTCGAGTTGCCAGCCTGGCACCCAACCTTCCACAGAAGGCACACACATGCAAACACTCGCACCTAGGGCCAATTTAGAGTGTCCAATACACCTGCAGCAGGTCTTTGGGATGTGGGAGGAAACCAGAGCACCCGGAGGAAACCCACGTGACCACAGGGAGGACATGCAGACTCCGTACAGAAGGCACCCCAGCCGAGGATCGAACCAGAGAACCACTTGCTGTGAGGTGGCAATGCTAACCACTGCACCACTGTGGCCGCCCTTAACCAAAATACAATATATTACATTAATAAATTCATTCTAGGTGTCTTGTTTTTGCAATATTTTCTGTTTCACGTGCTCTACATGGCCCCTACAACTGCTGTTTACTAAATGACCCACAGAGGGGATGAAAATTCTGACTGTACCTGGATGTAGCCAGCCAAGCATCTTACAATCTTGCCCCACAGAACAATATCTCAAGCAGTAAAACCTTTAGCTGCTATAATGCTCTCATTTCTTCTGCCACCTCCTCCCCAACCAATTTAGGTGCCACGTTTCTGTGTGTAAACAGCTAATTCCTTACTTTCCATTCAGTTCCTGATTAGTGTAACTCTGAAGGCCCAATAGGCAATTCAAGTTTGAAAAATAAAGGAAGTAACATGGAAATAAAAAAGCATAACAGATTAAATATAGTCTGAATGAATGTTGCTATTGGCCTTACAGTTTGAAGTATAACTAGTTCTGCTAGTCTGTGTTGTCACATTAGTAACATTTACAAATCCAGAAGCAAAATAATATAAGACCTGATTGTGCTACATATGTAACTAAAATGAAATACCAACTTAAGTATTTTGTATCTATTCAACTCTCAAGAGCATCCACTCTGTTGGACAGAAAACAGTTTTAAAATAAAGACAAAATGCTTTTATGCCAAATAAAAGTGAACATCTTGTGATATCCCATAATTCTGCTAACACAGTGGGCTACTATAGAAACATTAACAGTTTGTTAAATGGGTCATGAAGATAGAAAGTTTAAGAAAATTGCATGCATTTAAAACAAAATTTCCACAGCTTGAGGTAATACATATTTGTTTATCATTTAATTTCTTTCTGTTGCATCTAAAAGCTTCTAAATGCCAGAAGCATTTTATGCATCCTATAAATATTGACACTGCAGTGGGATTTCCCTATGTTCTTCTGGTATTTAACTCTAATGGATACGTGTGTGTGTGTGTGTGTGTGTGTGTGTGTGTGTGTGTGTGTGTGTGTTTGTACATGCATGCATATGTGCATAGCTATTAGGCTGTATGCATCATGGCAGTGTAGTTATATCACTTTAGTTGGTTTTACATGTTTCTCTCTTATTCTCGTTTTAAGCATTGTATCCAATGGGCATCCCATGAGCTATATGATTGTAAGTGAATGTATCCGTTCTGCTGCACTTAGCAGAATGAACAAGAGGATGATAGGGAAGACTGAGGCCATCTGGAAGGCATACAACCCAAAACTACTTCAGAGAGCATGTAATGGGTCCCTGAATGATCTACCAATAAGCTTAGGTCCATAGAATGGTTCAAACATGCCTGAGTCACAAAGAAAAATGGATAAGACAGGGGTAGAAAGTGTACTGCTACACAAGAACTAACTGCAACACTAAAGCAAAGTCAATGGACCAGAAATCTGATGGGGTGTCATTCAGCCATTTGAAACATGTTTTTGTGAACTGCACTTTTTTATTTTTTGCAACATTCTTTCTGACTGAATTACTTTCTGATGAATTATTGTACAAATGTGCATACTTTCATGCTATACAACAAACATGTACAAATTCAGCAAAAGGAACATAATTCAGAGAACCAACTTTACTAGTGCCTTAAAGCAATGTTGACTCTAGAGTTAAAATAATAAAAGTGAGGGTTTGGAGACACAGCTCCACAACGGAAGGGTGCAGAGCAATATCTCTATATAAAAAGCTCTATCAGCTTAATATTGCTTAAAGAAATGAAATGAAGCAAGTAACACCCACACCCACACACACACACACATACACACACACATTTTATATATATATATATATATATATATATATTTATTTATTTATTTATATATGTGCGTGTGTGTGTGTATTTTTCCCCCCACAGCTGAATTTTATTACTGTGATTCATACACTAAATTCATATAACCAAGATTCAATGTAGCAGTACGTTAAAAATCAATGTATGCTTTCTTCTGTAGGCATCTTGCTGAGTTTACATTTATGTTTGTAAGTACTTATTGGTCAAGCACTGTTCCAGCTTGCTCATGACATTCTAGTAACAAATTAATAATTGGTAGTATAAGATAACTACTAGGCTTCTGTCTCTCATGGAGAAAGAGTTATTTGCCTTATTTTCATTATCAGGTACTCCTAACCCCAACTGTTGATGGTCACTATTTATCTGTTGGAGCTACACCTCATTCCTGCAATGAAATGTGGATTCTGAATAGGGCATGTATTTTTTTTGACATGCATACTTACGATAACAGCCAGAAAGTCTCAAAACAAAGGAACTACCGCAGATCTATTTTATGTAACATAGGTTTGACATGTTATACACATATATACTCATTTAACAATAGCAGTAAAATTAAACAAACAAAAAAAAAACTGAACTCATTTATAATTAAATTTGATAAAATCAGGTTTACTGCAGATAATATAGCAAAAAAGAAGAGAGATAAGCTACGTTAGACAGTAAGTAAAACGTGGCTACTAAATGATTTTTATAGCAAATTAATTTACTGGAAAAGATTCCAAAATATAATGCTGTCAGTAGGTCCCTTGAGCATACTTTTTTATATTCAAGACTTGTCTTATGAAGAGTATGAAAAAAGTATTTGCTAATGCAACATGCTGGCATTTAAATGACATGACTGCTGATGAAAAAGGAAAAAAAGCACTTCCATCACAATAATCTTACAATGCTCAGCTGTCTCCCTTAAAGCAAATGAGACCATCTGCCTCTGTGACTGCTGCTGAATTCTCTCATCAAGTCCTGCATACTGAACAGGATGCGCGCGTGTATGTGTGTGTGTGTGTGTGTGTGTGTGTGTGTGTGTGTGTGTGTGTGTGTGTGTGTGTGTGTGTGTGTGTGTGTGTGCACGCGCACACGCGTGTGTAATTTTATATATATATATATATATATATATATATATATATATATATATATATATATATACACACACACACACAGACAGAAAGAGAAAGGAGATATATAGCGAATGATTCATACATATTTTTGTGAAAAAATAAAAGTATGCATACAAATATGAAGACGTCACACACATATCTATCTATATTAATAACTATATAACAAACCAGTGTCATGATTTCTAAAGGATTCTGTCTTACAAATGTGTATGCAATATTACACACTTTATTTAATCAGACACCAAGTAAAGAAGTCATTTTACTGATCACACAATGCTAACTGGCATTTTTACAAAAAAAGTCTTATAAATATATGGTCAAATAATCAGTATTTGGTTTTCACCTCCAAACAAATGGTAGCCATTTAGAAAGTATGATGTGCCATTTCAGCTATATTTTACATTATTTTAATGCACATGACACAAATATAAACCACACACTGACCCTTAATTGTACACATAGGAAGCTCTGTTCATAGGTTCATAGGTAGGTACTAGGCTATCGGCCCAAGGGCCTAAGTAAGCCTAGCCAACAAGGTTCCCTGGCTTACACCACCCAAGAAAATTAAATTCCTGTGCCCCTGTCGAGCAGAGCCACAGAAATGATCCCTGGGGTGTATTTCCTATTTCCCATCCACTCATCAAAATTTTTCTTGAAGAGTGCTAATGAGGAACTTTGCTTGACATAGATGGGTAGCTTGTTCCAGAGTATAGGAAGTCTCTGGGACAGGAGTCTATCCCTCCAGTATGTCCTGTTTATTGTGGTGACAAGGTTTAGGTCCTTAGAACATGTAACTCGGAGGGATTGGGATTTCTCTAGGTGTAGCATGTCCAACAGCTCTGGGTTTAACATAGCCTTATATGTTAGGCAGAGATCTCCTCGGAGTAGGCGATATGCTACAGAGTAAAGCTGGAGTTTTTTGAGATGGTCAGTATAGGGCATCTGTTTGAGGCCAGTAATCCTCATTGTGAGATATTTCTGTGGCCTTTCCAGCTGCAGATGTCTTGTGAGGTACATTCCAAAAGGGGCGTTGTACTCTATAATGGGTCTAATGAGTGCCATGTAGAGGGGGAACAATGACCTCTTTTTCCTGGATGAGAACCCTTTTGTGATGAGGTGTGCCACATAGAAAGACTTCCTGACTACTGTGGCAATGTGATTATCAAGGGAGAGACTATTGTCCACCTGGGGCCCAAGGTCTCTTATCACACATTCGGCATTAAGTAGACTGCCGTTTATGTGGTAGTTCATGGGTACAGAGTTTTTACCAAAGGGGATGGCAATGCACTTTTTGGCATTGAGCTTAAAGCCATGCCTCTGACACCAGGCATCTGTCTCAGTGAGACCTTTCTGTAGGATGTCCACATCATTTGGGGACTCGACTATGGCTCCTAGTTTGCAGTCATCTGCAAACTTCATTAGCCAGAGGCCTTCTTTGTTAGCCTGTACTTCAGAGAAGTAGATACCAAACAGGAGAGATCCCAGGACTGAACCCTGTGATACTCCACTTGTCACTGGTTTGAAGTCAGATTTGGAGTCTGCAACTTTTACAATGTGGGTTCTGTCAGTGAGCCAGTTGGCAACCTATCTTGTGATGTATGGATTTATACCTAGTTTAGTGAGTTTAGCTATAATTCCATAATGGGGGATGGTGTCGAAAGCCTTGGCGAGGTCAAAATAGGTTGTGTGAACCACCTTACCCTCATCTACGGGTTTGGTGACTGCCTCAAAGAAGTCTATCAGGTTCGGAAGGCATGATCTGCCTTTCACAAACCAGAACTGGGTGAGGTCCAGAGTTTGGAGGTTACCAATGTCTTTGTTTATGAGTTGCATGATGATACGTTCCATGGCCTTGCAGACCAGGTTCGTCAGGCTAATACCGCGATAGTTCCCAAGATCAGTGGTGACTCCCCCTTTGTGGAGTGAGATAACTGTTGCTCTGTGCCATTCAGTGGGCACAAAGCCTGATGTGAGACTATAAACATGGTGCTTAGGTGGGGAGCCAGTTTGTTCTGAAGTTTGTGTAAAACGCAGCCTGGGATGTTGTCTGGTCCCATGGATGCTGTGTTTTTGGTTTTAGAGATTGCAGCTTTTACCTGCATAGATGTGATTACAGGGACTCTGCATTCTTCCTGTATAGATGTGGGCCCTTTAGGGGGTGAGAGTGGGGTAAAGTTAGCACTAAACCTACCTGCAAGGATATTGGCACTATCAGTTGGTTCTATGCTGTAACTCAGAGCAGATCTGGGTGTTGCCATTGAGATTCTTGACATAGCTATAGAATGCTTTGTGGTTGCCATTAGAATCAGTGGTGATTTTGTTTCTGTACCTAGTTTTGGAGGATCTTATAAGGGATCTCAGCTTCTTACTGTGGCTGACCAGGGAGCACTTCCACTCATGGGATTTTACTCTCTTTTGCAACAGTTTCTTCCTTCTGTTGTAGAGTTTGTTTATGGCAGGGGACCACCAGATTGGCTTCCTTTTTTTGGAGGATAGTGTCTTGGTTCTGTTTGGGATAGCACGATCCATGCACTCGTGTAAGTGCTTATACAGTGCATTTGTGTAGGATTCAGCAGTCGTAACTGTATTGTCCATCTGAATAGGTGTCATGATGTTCGCCACTTCTGTCTTAAGAAGCATGAAGTTGGCTTTGGAGAAATTTTTTACCATGGTTTCCTTAATGGTGGGTGGAGGCGGGATGTGGACATCTAGGGTGATTAGCTTATGGTCGGATCTGACCAACGGGGAGTTGACTACAGGTGTGGAACACCAGTCACTCATGCTGGTAATGACTAGGTCTAGGATGTTGTTGCCCCTGGTGGGGGTGTGGATAAGTTGATCCAGGGCAATGGAATTTATGAATTCCCGAAAGCGTTGAGCGAATGAGTTGGTACATGAACAGTTTTCCCATTTATTGGTGGGGTAGTTGAAATCGACGATTATTAGGGTGTTTGTTTGAACCCTAATATTTTCCAGTATATCAAAAAAAGAGGAGTAGGAATCCTTGGGCATGGTGGGGATCTGTAGCAAGCTACAATTTGGATTGCAGTTTTGTCCAGAGTTAGTTGCACTTGGATAACCTTGGATGCATTATACTGCGCAGCTAGCCTGGAGATGTGGCTATCCTTAATGAATATGGACACACCTCCACCTTTGGTGTTCTGGTTCAGGTTAGATGGCCAAAAAGTGTGGTATGAGTTATAGCCTGGTAATGCAGGGGTGCTCTCTAGATCCTTGAACCAGGTCTCAGTCACTGTACAGATATTGATATTCTCCATTTTAAGGAGTGCCTCGAGTGAGTGCATTTTGAGATTTAGACTTCTAGCATTGAGTAGCATTACCCTCAATTTTTGCTTGCCTGTTCCAGTTACAATGGTGAATTTGTCATTTGAACCTTGCCTAAAAAAGGCACTATAGGGGCGGCAAGAGCCTTAGCTAGTATCTGGAATCCCAGGGGTGACAGGTGCAGGCCATCTCTGGCAAAGCATTGTGGTCTGTCGACCATGTTGTCTCAGGCAGACAGATACTGGATCCCCTTAGAATGACACCAGAAGCTTAGCCAATTGTTGAGGTAAATCATTTTGTCCTTGTACTGCGGTATCATTCTGGGCAATGGCAGGATGCTACTCAGGGCTAGGGTCACACCTGCCTGGGCTACAAGATCGGAGAGCTCTTCCATGTCTCTTTTCATGTAGTCCAGAGAGGTACGTCTCAGGTCGTTCACACCAACATGGACAATGACAGAGTCATATTTGTACTTGTGGAGTGACCTGAGTGCATGGGTTATGTGGTGGATCTTGGCACCCGACAGGCAGATGACAGTAACCTTCATCTTGTTTAGCCTGTTGAGTGGGACAACAGTGTGCCTGACTACAGAGTCACCTATGACTAGTGTGTTGGGTACGTTAGTTTGCCTTATGGGCTGTGGTTTATTGGCACACTGAGTCTGTGGGCTATGTGTCATTTGGGTTGTGCTGGGGGGTGGAGGTTGCTTGCGTTTCTGCTTTGGAGGTCTCTGTTGCTTGAGCAAATTATTATTGAGAGCCTCTGCGAATGTTTTTGTGTTTCTATGTGTGGATTTTGGTGGTGTAGGTTTAGTGGGACTATGTGATGAGTGTGGTGTGGTGTGGTGCAACTGTTTACCTTCTCCTCTTGACTGCCAAGTTCAGTCTTGGCTGGAGAGAGCTTTACCTCCAGTTTGGCTAGATAAATGCATCTCTCACAGGTTGTGGTGTTGGATGGTAGAAGGAGAGGATTGTCTGTGTACATGAGGCAATTGCTGCATTGCTACATTGTTACACAAACTACAGAACGTTATGGCATATGGAGAAACATTTATTTATTTCAAAATTTGCTTAAGAAATTACATAAAATACCACAACAAAATCTGAAGTATTTTCCTGTCTTTACTAATGACTATACAGCATTTTACATTATTTTGTAAAACTGCTGCTGTGTATTTTTCTCTAACAGCTGTAAAAATGAAAACTAATCTGCTTCTGTTTGCTATAGAATTCTGCCTCAGATTTTCTCCTATACTTGTAAACATACCTTGCATATTTCAATATCACACTTTGTATTTGACTTTGTATCACAAGTTATAACAAGGTTATGGAACTAAAATAATGCCAGACCATCAGAGGCCTAACATACAGAGAGCTATTATGAGATGAGCCTTGGAGAACACCAAATGTGTATTTAGAAACCCATGTTTTTCTCATTCTGTTCACCCCACTACTACCTGTGACTGACAATACTCTTTTTATACTGGCAATCCTACATTTGGCACTACTTGTTCTGGAACATTCACAAATGAACCTCATTTTCAGTGTCTGTGACAGGTAAGAAAGAGAATGTGCGGTGGTACACAGGAATGGCATTTCCTTCAAATACAAATACTCAACAAAAATGGAGGCCACACAGAGAAGCTAAAGGTGGACCACATGTTTCAGGTTGCATAAGTACAGAAGCAATGGAAATCTTTAGAAACACAAAGCATAGCATCAGCTATCACAGCCGAGAACAACAGTTTGAGGTATGCTAAGATACACATATAAAAAGATATTCATTGGAGAAGGATTCACCTGAGACAATATATGGTAATTGTGAAGACTGGCATGATAACTGTACAGAGGAGGGGATCAAGCTGAACATTGCCTGTTAGCAAGTTCTGTTTGTTCCTGAGACATGGTGTCAGAATGTTCGTGGAAAATTTTAAGTCTATGAAGAAAGTACTTCAGTAGATTTCAGCTTCTAGGAACCGGAATGGTACTGTGCTAGGAAGGCAATCTGGACTTGCTGTCAGGGGTATTACATGTACAGCATCAGCTTCTAATCATAAGACACTGATTTTTTGTAACCATCTTTGTTGCCAAAAGTACACTTTCACATGACACTTGCACAGTAATATCACAATTTCTAAAGGTTTCCTGGCTTATCACCATATGGTTTATATCATCTGATTATCTGTCAGATCACAGGTTCATAGAGTAATACTAGGCTAACGGCCCTTGTGGGTCATTTTAAGCCTAGGCAATTACCCCATGTGCAAACCAAATATTGCACCTTATGTATGTAAGGTAAACATCTTAACCATTATGTCGACCTCCCACCTCATGACCTACAAAGATCAGTTTGTCTTTGATAAACCTTCTTAGGTTCACAGATTCATAGGTACTTACTAGGCCACTGATCTGTGAGGATTTTAAGAAGTCCAGCTTTACAATCCACTGATAGGTTGTTGGCTATTATGTTTGTGTGCAAGTAAGCCAGAAAAAGACAAAACAAGGAAATGTTGGGATATTTACTTGTTGCCCCTATCCATGAGGGACATGGATGCTAAACCAGTAGAGAATTTGCCAAAATACAGCTTCTTAAATTTCAGTTTCTAACAATGTTTCATGCTGTAAATATATAGACTTAAACAAGAAAAATAAGATGAGCTAGGCACATATTCCATGCATCCTTTGACTACACGTGCACTGGCATCCCACGAATTTCTGAGACATGGACAACTAAGATATCCATAACTGGCATCAATTATGGCATTTATCCGAACATTTTGATATAAAGATCCCCAAACCATACTTACTTTGCTCATATACATTGGATTTAACTTCATTTGATATCTCCATGACTCAAGATGAAGTGAGTTCAATCACTTCCTTGAGTATGTATAGAGAGATAACTTTTTTTATTGTTAGTTGACCTGGATAGTTCCGCTAGTCCGGTGGCCTCTTTTCAAGGCAGACTAAAGGTGATATTTATACTACTAGGGGAAATTTGGGCATGGCATAAGAGAACCTCCCCTACCCCTTGTAGAGCACTTGCTCCATTGCTAGCACAGTAGCAGCTGAGAGAAGAGCGCTCGAGACAAAGAAGATGGTGACAAACACAGAGGTGAATGCCAGTTCTGTTGTTTCTGTTGAGGATTCACTGCAGGACATGGAGGATATTTTTAACAAAATCTGTTTGCTGAGTCTGTAACACATGGGTCACAGAAAGAAGGATGTATAATTACAACCCTCCAAGTGGTAGGACTGTGGGATGATATATTCAGTGAGCTGATGGTACAGAGAGATCCTGAAAGTGGAAAGGAAATTTTCTTGGGAGAAATTATGGACAAAGTGAAGTAGATGATTCAATTTTGCAGGAAGTAATTAAAAAGAGAAAATCATTAGCAGAAACAGTAAAAAAGAGTGGAGGTAATGCAAAGAGAGAAGAACAGAAAAATGTGATATAAACACTAAGTGGAAGTTTACTGAAAATTAAAAATAAAGAAGAGAAAGAATTAGACAATATACAAGGTTTGGGGACACTGATGATATCACAAGGTGTAAAGGTTCAAGAGGTAAGAGTGTTCATTCTTATTAACAGAAAACACTTTGAGACATGATATTTGAGACTGAGTCTTGAGATTGAGTCTGTTGTGGAAAGTTTTCTGTGAGAATATGAAAAGAAAATGAACTACAACCCAAGAAATTTATATGTGGTCAAAGAATTTAATAGAAAGAAAAATAGAAAATATGTGCTCAATTTTGAACAGAAGTAGAAAAAGAGACTTTAAACACACATTTAAGTGAAATATTTAAAGAAATTATGGCCATTACAAAAGTTTATGACAACAGGGGTTTATTGTCTGTGGAATGGGACTGTAACATTGTGTTGAAAATGGAAAAAGAAAAAGTTGTATATATTCCTAGTGTTATAAATGTAGAAGGGAATAAGGATCATAGGAAATTACTAGGCTACTGGCCTTGAGGCCTTTATAAGCCTAGCCAAGAGTTTAGTCCATGTGTAGACAAATCAGCACCCAATGCCCCTGTCCAGCAGGGACATGGGTGGAATCTCAGGGATGTATGTTCTATTTCCCATCTAGTTATCCAGGTTGCTCTTAAAAAGGGGTAATGAGGAACTCTGTTTGATGTGGAGAGGGAGTCCATTCCACCGATAGGGGAGTCTCTGGGACACAAATCTGTCCCGCCAACAAGTCCTATTGATGTTACAGACCAGGTTGAGGTCATGTGTGCGGGTTACTCGAATGGAGCTTGATTTGAGGGTACAGCAATCCCATCAAGGTGGAGGAATGTAGTAAAATACTAGGAGCAGCCCAAAACATATTTTTGTGTGGGGTGGGGGATGCATCATGATGCAAAAGTATGGGAACTGAAAATGTTATAAATGTGAAAAAAAACTGGGCATTTAAGGATGGATTGTAAAACAGAAAAAAAATGAAGACGAAGAAAACAAATGTATGTGTATTATTGTAGCTAAATTAAATGAATATGTTTTAATAGAGGATATTGAGACAGCAATGGCTGACCAGCTAGCCTGCTTTAAGAAAAATAACGGAAATGCAAATGAGCTGTTAAACCATCAAAACAGTACTCCACAGTGCTTAATAGGACTGGAGACACTAGGTCTCAGGAAAAGCCTTTGTTCATTAGTTCAGTAAAAAGAGGGGAAGCCGCGGGCACTGCCATAAATATTTAGATGTGCATTGTAGCCATCTATGCTAAATTCCTGTCTCAGCTTCAAATGGGAAGTTAGAGTCAGGTGACCAGATGAGGTCATTTTGCCAGTCCTCTTGGAAATTATATTTTAGATATTACAAAGAGAAATCTCAAAGTACTGTGTATTCTGTTTTGGGGGACCTGACTAGAAAGAACCTCACCCACAGCATCTTGCTTTGCAGTAGTAAGAAACTTAACTAGGGAATGATAAATATTTTAGATTAATTAGGAATATAGTGAAGCTTAGTTTAGACATTGTTTTTATTTATTTGTTTGAATCTGTCCATTAATGTTCTTTTTAATATTTCCTGTGATCTGAACTCTGTGGTTTCCTGTGAATATATATTCAGTATTTTCATGCTCTTTTATTACTTATTATTAAATATATTTAAACTTTTATTGTGGTTAGTCCTTGTAAAAAATACTTAACTTATGAGAGTTCTTATATTTATTTGGTGACCCTGTTTGGCCACTCCAGAAGTCCTAGCTGTCATGGTCAACTACTAGCATTGCTGTTAATATTGCACAGTATAATTGGATACCCCTTTGTATGAGCCTTATAGTAACTGACTGATGGCAGTGAATCTACCTTATAGTCTGGGAAAAAGATGATAGAGTGGGTAGTCTGTACCAGTCGTTCCTAGGTGTGTGTGTGTGTGTGTGTGTGTGTGTGTGTGTGTGTGTGTGTGTGTGTGTGTGTGTGCATGAAAAATAAATCTTAAGGAGTGTGTGTCAGCTACTTGGGGCAGGGATATAAAGCACTGGGTTCACAGAGAGGATGCTGGAGGATTTGGGTTGGACATTCGACTGAGGACCTAACCCTACAGCTGTACCAGTGTCTTATTGGGGACCCTGGAGGGAGACAGATATAGAGACATCCAGACCCCAAGCTGAGTGTGTTCTATGTGTACTCTTTAGGGAAATTGTGATTGATGCATTCCAGTTTGTATCTGATAATACTGAGTGCATCCATTGGTATTCCAAGTGCATGTCCCTCTCTAGTGTCAGTGGTGAGGATTCAGGCTCCTTGATTACTGGCCCAGCACGGGGACATCACATACTGGTGGACATCACATACTGGTAGCAATGGTAGGCACCATAAAAAAGAAAAAAATATATATATATGTAAATACATATAAATATATATGCATAGAATGAAAGAGAAGGATGGTGGCTAGTCTCTTTTAATGCACTAGCTCAATGACAGACAGGTACATAAAGGAATTAACAAGGAAGAACTGCAAACAGGCTTACTTAAGGTACAGTGCCCTGTTGGTGAACAGATTAATGAACTTCAGGTTTGGAGGGGGTCACATTGGGAGAGGCTGTAGAAGGAGTAACACATGCTAAATGAAAGGCAATCAAGGAGACATTCCTGTGAGTAGAAAAAGATGATACCTCTTAGGTAGAAGGCCACTTCAATGACATCTTGTCTGTGAGGAAAGGTAAGGGGAAGGTATTGCATTTGAAATAATCTTTGCTTGTGAGGAAGTATAAAGGAAAGCATACTGGAACCTGTCTCTATCTTATGAGATTTCTGTTGATAGCCTTCATTTGTTTTAGGCAACTAGATTGCCAGAAGCTTGTGAGAACAAAATACTGCATCTGCTTATAAAGAAACACTGCTTCCATACCATTCATCCAAAAATTCTGAGATGATGCGCCAATTTACCATGTAAGCTCATTACTTTCATTTTCAAGCTCTCTAATACAACTAACATAGCATTCCAGAGCTCTAAATGTACACTTATTCATTTTGGCAAAACCACTGGGAGAAGCACAAATGTCAGATTTTCAGCTTATTACAATTCTAACACCCCTAGCCAAAACACTAAAAAATAATCTATGAGCAAACACTGGAATGTGTTCAAAATATGATATCCTGACACACAAACAACATGGGTTTCACCCCAATTATATTACTATCACTGCCTAGTATACCCTCATTGAAAATATCTACTCTACTATGACTAATGGACTGCTTACTGCAGCAATATTTTTAGATCTCAATCAAACATACGAAACAGCTCTTATATGAACTAAAGGAGTGTAGTTGTTCCCCACAGGTTTTACACTGGTACAAAGATTACTTGAACCACCAGATGGTTTTGCACATATGCTGCTGGTCAAGAACCAGTTTCTGGTCATACCTCATGCAGGGCCTCTCGGGGCTCAGCTCTTGTAACCCTTCTGTTTTTTTTATGTTTAATAAATGACCTCCCATGGGATCTTGACAACCTGAACTGCATACTTTACTCTGATGATATTGTACTCTGGCTGGTGGCTTATAGGATTAAGGAGTTGTTAAAGAGCTCTTTCCTGTGGACTAGTGGTGCAAGGTTTGATTCCCTCAGTTTCTATTGCCTAACTGTGTGAATATGAGCAAGTCACTTAACCAGACATCGCTCCCAGGCTAAGTTTGAAAAACGTCCATGGAGATCAGTGCTGTACCACAAAAAAACAGATATAAATAAATAAATAAGTAGTCACACCAAAGCAGATAGATCCTGTCATAAAATATGCAGTAGTCTACAGTCTAATTTTGCACTTACTTGACAAAAATATACAATAACCTGACAGCAAACACCAGGAAGACCACCATCATATTTCCATTCTCTTACTGTTACTGATCCTTCACATAATTTACTTCTTTTCACCTCTTTCCAAAGATATTTTAGAGTCCTCCTTGATCCCTGCCTATTGTTTACTACACATGAGGGCATTCAGGTTAATAAGGTACTTGCAGATCTCAAAATGGATCATTCTACTTACAATCTATTTACTAGGGAGGTCAGAGGAGTAATTGCTGAGATATGCATTAACCATTGCTCTTAAATCACCTAGCAGCTCTTCTTTGCTGCAGACTACTAAGATAAAATTCTTAGATTCATATATCTTTCAAACAATAAAGAGCATCTCTGTATTAAAATTAGAAAGAGGTGGCTACCTGTCACTGCTGGAGAAGAGTTAGTTCTCAAAACCCATCCAGACAAGTTGCTGAACTCAAACTATCACCCTCCTTTGAAATTATTTTAATTGGGAGCACAATTTACATAATTCAGGTGCATTACTACTTGCCTAACTACATTATAAACTACTCCAGACAAAGCTTTTACAAAAATTTGTTTCAGTATGCTATAATAAATTATCACAGGATATCAGGTTGCTCCCCCGGTATTCAATAACACCTACACTATGTGTACATCAAGTGTACACCATTCTGAGTGAACAGACAACACGGGTATAACTCACACCTTCTTCCTCCTAATTTTAGTTTTCCTACTGATTTTCTTGCAGCTCTAAATAGTTACAGGAATTCATAAAGGTTACCACAAAGTGTAGACTGCATGCACACTTTGTGTAATCTTTCTGAATGATCAGAAAACACAAAAAATGTGATAGGGATGTTCTTTTGTACATATCTTGTACATTTAGTGTACACACTCTAGGCTTTATTGAATCTGGCCCAATATTTTCAAGAAAACACTTAAAAGACTTTCTATTAAATGAAACTGAATGGAAATGCTTTAGGGATGAAGGTTAATAATTATATCTGTATGTTCATTAAACCATATAAAGTTTGGCTTCTCATGGGTTGCATCTTAAATGTAGTTTAATGTTGTCTTATGGAACAAAATTCTTAAGTGAATCTGTATCACTAGTGCTGTTAGAGTCCTAATAACTGTTACAGCAGTGTATATCTCATGCACTTCTACCTGTGTGTAGCTTGAACTCCGACTTGTGTCCATGCTTAATCAAATGCTGCATTTCAATTAATATGCCTATCATTGCTATGTGACCTAATGAATTATACGTGTATGTACAGTTCATTTGTCTGCTATACTTCAATAGGGTTGTTTTCTTGTATTACCATATGGCCCTGGTTGCATATGAAAAGGGTCTTTGACCAGTTTCCTTACCTGGTTAGCAAAATTATGCAAGCAAACAAAATCCAAATAAACAAATAAATACATACATAAATAAATAATGTTGTTGTACAGTACTACCACTTTACCACCTTGAAATGAATTGACCATGTTATCTGTATGAGAAAAAAATGAGAAAACTTTGTGGACGGTTATGTGGCATACCTCATCACGGCCAGAGCAGTCATTCTCTATGGGAAATCAGACGCTAAAATCTTCACTGTGGGGGTCTAAAGCCAAATACACAAATATATCAGATAAATAGTATGCTGCTGTTTCCTGTGTGGAATTGTGTCCATCAATATTTAGGTATCTAATCAATATGGTGATATATGTCACTCATACTGTTTGAACAACAGGCTTGCAGAGCACATATAACATATAACAGAAAATGGGAAAAGGTAAATTGAAACACTAGTCTTGGACTGCAATGACAGTAATACTGATGATTACTGCCCTGATTTGACAATACATTCTGCCATGTAGAAAATACAATGCATGCCATAAGATGGGAGCTCTCAATCAGACATGATCTGCAGCATGTGGAGTGTTTAAAGATCCATGCTTTTCATCTCTCTCAGCAAGTTATTTGAGATGGTGGCAATTATCCAGGCCTGTGGAGGCAAATTCAGACCCACTTGTCATATGGCACACTTTTTTCATCACATGTAAAAGGCAAAATATTAGATCCTTCAGTCGATTAGCTATGTGCTTAATTCACTATATACCTTATTTATTTTCCGTTTCAGTTAGTTGGCATGTTTTCAGATATTTTACAAAGCATCACTGTGAAATAATTTTGAAACTGTTTGCTTTTTACAGAACAACCTTATAGTAGACATATCTCATCTGCAGCAAATGAAGATGAGGATTAAAATGCAGTATTATCAATCAAGTCAGTTAATGGGATGCAGGTTTATATTACGTATGGAATCCAGAGTAATGTACAGGGTTAAATTAGACAGCTGATACTTTACTTAATACTTGGTTTGGTAGTTTATCATAACAAATTAAGACTATGAGCTGTTAATCATTAGCCTACTGACGGATGAAGCATCATCTGCCCGAGGTTAAACACATCGAGGACTGGAGCTCCTCCATAGAAAATCACAGTCAGAGAGTTGTACGGCAGTGATGTCCTTCTGGGGGAAAATTTATCCTTTTTTTGACTTGGTGTGATCATGGAGTTGGTATATCTAAGTTTAGGGGGTACAAGAGGGCTGCCACCCACATCGGGGGGGGGTGTTCAGGTGGGCTTACAATAAAACATGTTTTTTGTCTAGTTTTTCAGGGAGTGGAGTTTAGGGATTGTGATACTTGCCAGGTTGAACTTACCACTGATGGTGGAAGCGCTGTTAATGAGCTTCATCCTGTAGTGCTGGGTTTGATCACTCTGTCACCATTTACATATACAGCATGACTCTAACAAGTTATTTAACCAGGCAATGTTCCTGTGTTCCCTTTGAAAACAGACAGTTGCGGTCTTGTCTGCTAAAAAAATATGAAAAAATGCAAAAACTTACATTTCTGAGTTATTTTGTAATAACCATCTAAGAAAATTAGTCCAGCTAGAATTTGCTCTGACCAAGCACAAGAGCAATTTAAAAACATGCAAAATGAAGCTTAAATTTTATAGTAACAGTCTCTTACCTGCTTCGAGGATTTGGTGCAATCTTTCGGCAGATAATGGTAGCAGAGGAATGCCTTCCCCCATTTCCCATTTCTTGCTTAACATCCCACACGTTGAGGTTTGTTGCCAGCACTCTGATAATGTTAACACCTTTCTTCACCTTGACTCTGTTAGATGAAACAGCTCGATAAATATTTTTGATATAGTCATAAAATAGGCTAAGCCTGATACATTAAGTATCAAGTATAAATTTTATCTGCAAAGAAAAACATTCAGGCATATACTTCAAAATGTAGAAGTGGAAGAACTCTTTTCCTGTCAACAGAGAAAATATCACTAAAGCATATTTTATTATTTATATTTTATTGACTGGATTAACCCTGATGGACCAGACCCATGTTCAAATGAGAACTAGACACATTAAAGAAAGATGGTAGTGAGAAATTGAGTGATTTTCAAAAGACTGCACACTAAGTGTAATATAGTATACAGAAAAAAATTACGAATAACTGTTATTAAAGTAAAAAGAATTTGTATCACACAAATGACCCTGTAGCACAGAAGGAAAATCTGTTACTATTCTCCAGATGACCGATATTAATTTAGTGGCATGGGCAGTGGAAAGAACATAGGGAGGATGGGCATGAGTAGCCAATGTTGGCTCACCCAACCTGAGGTTACCAGTTTGTCAGGAGGTTTTGCAAGCACAGAACTGCACATGCATCTCTCAAAGACAGAAACTGAAAAGCCTACAAGGCTGACATAGGATATAACGGGTTAGGGCACGCTCCCTGATAGCAATATGGCTATCTTTATAGGTCATTGATGTGCAGCATGGTGAGCCTATGGGAGGCTAAAATAGGTCAACGAACAAGGAGAGGATCTGGTGGCAGCCGGCTGCAAAGTTGTGGCAAGGAAAAAAGAATTTATACTACACAGTTTATGTGCAAACATATAAACATTCTACATTCTTCCCTAATGAATAGTTGGCTACTGTATGTTAGGGTTGTCAAGAAAGATAGAGGTAATTGAAATAAAATATATATATTATTTGTGTATGTACATAGCATCATTCCTACTCTGGGAAAAAGTTGTTTCACTTTTATTATTTACAGTCTAAAGTCAAACTCGTGCCAATTCTCTGAACTCTGTAATGATTTTAAACATTGCTCTTATAAACTTAGAAAGGTGCTAGAATAGCAACGTTTCTGAAAGATATGATGTATGAAACTTGAATATCTATTATTTGTTACTTTGATCCTCAGTGATTTTCCAGAAAACAACAACCTTTGTAAGAAACAGACCAAAAATATGAGGCAAAAATAAGGACATTCTGTAAAAATCTGAACATTTAACAGGTATGCATCTAACTCCTACTACAAAACAAACATCCATACAATGCAACATTTGCTCCTTTCCTAGCTGTATTAGTTTTATTTTTATATCAAATAACCTAAAACATTCAAAATACGTTTTTGCATATCAAAGCAGTGAATCTAGATTAAGCTGGTAAAAAAGCCACCCAATGATGTATTTCAGCCATGGGTGCAGTAAGCTTAAAAGCAGTTGCTACTCCCCTAAATGCCAACTTACCTTGCTGCTATAATTCTTGAAGTTTCAACTGTAAAGCAGTTCCCCTTTATTTTGAATAGTAGCAGAGCCTATTGTTGTACTGTTCTCTCATTTAAAAAAGTTATTTCAGACCTGCAGCTTGAACTTTCTAATTTCTCACTCAGTGTCACATTTATTCCTTCCCTCTACTTCTTTCTCTCTCTCATCTCACTCAGTGTCACATTTATTCCTTCCCTCTTCTTTCTTTCTGTCATCATTGAAAATGTATATATTCTCCTTTTTTATCAAACACCCTCTCCAACCATTTTCCATGTTATCATACTGAAAGGCTTTTACTATACATTCATTTATTCACGGATGTACAATAGTGAGAATTAAGACATGCAGGAAACATGATGAACTAAAAACTGTAAGAATGTTAAATGTATCCTAATATCCATCCATCCATCCATCCATCCATCCATCCATCCATAACACCTTCTTCCCATTTTTCCACATAGGATTGGGATGTCACTTCAACAGTGACAATCATTTAGAGCCAAGGTTTACACTGCCTGGTGGCTAGCCCTTCATTGTACCAAAAGGAAACAGGAAACAACAATTAGAAATACAATAGACTGTCCAGTGAAAGAATTACATTTCACAGTATGTCTGTTTTCTTGGTATTTAACAGGGTAGGCAAGGCTGGGCTAAAACCTACTTTCAACCACAGCCCAAACACCAGAAAAAAAATACAAGAATAACTTACCTTGAAAGAAATGTACACTGTTACAGTCAAATGTTACAGGACTGAAAGCAAAATGTAGCATTACATCAGAACATTGCCAAACAAAGTAAATCTCTATTAAATTAGAATTAATATCAGTTCATTTTAGCTCAGACAACTAGAGGTAAATGACTTAAAATAAAGAACAGGACTCACAACAGCGCAAAAGGAGATCAGAAAACTTTAAGAACACTTATAAACACAAAACAAAAAATGTATAAGAAAACAAAAGATGCATATATTGTTATTTGGCTACACAATCTTTATCACTGGAAATTCAAATTATTGCATACTTCATCTGTTTACACCAGCTGTTAAGAATATCTATTTTAGTATGTGTTCACTGTGGGTAATTACTTTTGTTATAAAAGCAAGGACTCAACAGTCCTAAGTTTTATAGGTACTCTATTGTCAATATATATTTATTTATGAAAGTTTCTATGAATGTGAGTATATTTCATTTAAAAATACATAGTATTTTTTTGTTTGAATATTGTTGCTGTTTTATGTTAAATTAGATTAAGTAAGAAAATATGAACAGTTCCTTAGAAGAGGAGCTGAAATTGTGTGGTAAAATATACATAGTGTAGCATTAATAATGGTCAAAAGGAGTTGGCTGACCTAACCCAGAGTTGCTGTGGAAAGCCACTAACACCTTGTCATGGTGAAGTAACTTCATTCTGAGCAGAGCATGGTTCTTGCCACCCCTAAATAAGTTGTGAAGTTTACATAATATATATGGTTCTAATCTACAACAGACACATTCCTTGACAGGACATTAACTTACTCTTTAGGGGTGAGAACAGCAGTGACTAGTGACCAAAGATCATGTTATTTAGGTTCATAGGTTCATAGGTTCATACTAGGCTATCTGCCCTAGGGCATTTATAAGCCTAGCCAAAATGTGTTTGGCTTTCGCCACCCATTTTAAATTTATTTTGCTATGCCCTTTTTCGAGGTTAGTATACTGTGCCTCTGTCTAACAGTGACACAGAAGTGATACCCGGGGTAAACCTACGATCTCCCATCCACTCATCAAGATTCCTCTTGAAGAGAGTCAATGAGGGACTCTGCCTAACCTGGACTGGGATTTTATTCCAGAGTGAAGGGAGCCTCTGGGTTATGAATCTGTCCCTCCAGCATGTCCTATTTATTTCAGTGCTGAGGTTCAAGTCTCTCGAGCGTAGCTCTATGGGATTTGGATTTTCTGAGGTGCAGCATGTCCATTAATTCTGGGTTGGACATGGCTTTATACGTCAGGCACAGATTGCCTCTGAACAGGAGGTATGCCACTGAGTAGAGCTGGAGTTTCTTTAACCGGGCAGCATATGGCATCTGTTTGAGCCCTTTGATCCTCTTGGTGAGGTACTTTTGGGGTCTTTCCAGTTGCTGCAGGTGTCTGGTAAGGTACATCCCAAACGGGGCATTGTACTCAATTATGGGCCTGATGAGGGATGAGTAAAGAGGCACGATGACCTCCCCTGATCTAGATGTGAATCCCTTCATGATTAGGTGGGCTATATAAAATGTTTTTCTAACCACTTTGGCCACGTGGTTGTCAAATGAGAGATTGCTATCAACTTGGGTCCCCAGGTCCCTAATTACTTCTTCTGTACTTAATGGATTACCACCTATGTGGCAATTTGTGGGCACTTTGTTTTTGCCAAAGGGGATGACTATACACTTTTTGGCATTTAGCTTGAGGCCATGGCTCTGGTACCAGTTGTCTGTTTCTATGAGGCCCTTTTGGAGGATGCTTGTGTCGGCTGGAGAGTCGATTATGGCGCCCAGTTTGCAGTCATCTGCAAACTTTTTGTTTGACATTATAAGCTAATTGACTGGTGCTGTGCATTGTCCATGTGATACGTGAGAACTTGAATTTCAACACTAATTAACCAGTCAACGGAGGCAAGAGTACCTCACTGGTACTAAACTTTTCCCTGCAAGTGTGATAATCTGAAAAAACATACTAGTTGTTCTTTACATGCGTCTTGTATTTTTGTAAAGCCCAGTCAGTAATAGGTAAGGCATATTAAAGACTATGGCAGCACCATGTCCTTACAGCACATCTAAGTAAGACGTGTTAAAGACAGTGGCAGTACAATCTTCTTACAGCACATCTAGCTCCCAGAATAAGTAAAGTGCTGACTCCATAGCTGACTTTAAGCCCATCTATGATTATATGTATGTTGAAGTTCAATGTAGGCTCTAACCATATTCACATGCTTTTATCTTCTAGGGCCAGAAAAATGTAAGAGAATAGCATATGATATTTTATAAGGTATCACAAACACCATACTATGCATGCCAGCACACTGTCTTTGGCTAAACCCTTCCTGGATTTGGGAAATGTCAATTTGGTGCTCCTCCTGTATTTTGCCAATGCAATTACTGGATATGGTGAGAAACAGGTCATCTAATTATGCTGCTGTATGTAACAAAGTGGCACATAACTAAGTACAGAGTTAATAAATAATGAAAAATGTAAAGTTACAAAAAGAATCCTAGAAAGACTCTTGCAGTGGGACTGTCAGTAATGCACTGCCGACTGTCTGTCTAGTAGTTTTCCACTTAAGCTAATTTTATGCCATTTCAAACAGCTCATAAAAGAAGTACATGGCTGTTTTCTACTGTAACTATACACGGTTCACCATGTCATTCTTTTCAATCAGTAAAACAGGACATCCCCAGTACCTGCCCCCCTCCCCTTATCTCTATGGGCAATTCATTACTACCTTCTCAAAGGCAAAACATACAGCCTCCATGGGACCCGATAACATCCCAGGCTGCATCCTACATGAACTCAGGCAGGAACTTTGAAGCACCATTAGGCACCTTATTCAACCAAAGCCTGAGTACCAGCTTTGTCCAGCCAAGTGGAGTACAGCTAATGTCATCCCTTTGCACAAAGGTGGAGTGTCCACTGATCCAGGAAATTATAGACCCATCAGGCTAACTTGCTTGATCTGCAAGGCCATGGAGTGGATTATCATGGACCTCATTAACAAGGACAGTGGCAACCTCCAGACACTTGATCCCACACAGTTTGGTTTTATCAAGGGGAGGTCATGCCTGTTAAGTTTGGTCAACTTCTTTGAGACAATCACTAAGGCTATAGATGAAGGGAAAATGGTGGACACCGCCTACCTTGACCTGGCCAAGGCCTTCCATACTATTTCCGACTCAGGTATAATAGATAAACTCTCTCAATTAGGCATCACTCCATATGTTACCAGAGGGTTAGCAAACTGGCTCACTGATAGAACCCACCTAGTCAAAATAGGGGAAGCCACCTCAAGTAGTAGACCCCTAACAAGCAGTGTATGCCAGGGATCGGTTTGGAGCCTCTGCTGTTTGGGATATACTTCTCAGAAGTGCAGGCCAATTCTAGTGGGCTATGGCTGACCAAGTTTGCAGATGACTGCAAGCTGGATGCTGTCATCAATTCCCCTAATGATGTGGACATCCTCCAAGAGGGTCTCACCCAGACAAATGACTGGTGCCAGAAACATGGCCTCAAACTGAATGCTAAAAAATGCATCATCATCTCTTCTGGGGAGAATGATGTCACCAGAAATTATCACATGGATAGTAAGGCACTAAGCACCCAATCAGTCATGAGGGACTTGGGAACCCAAGTTGACAGCAAACTAACTTTTGACCACCATATTGCCTCCATTGTACAGAAATCTTTCTACATGGCCAACCTCATTAGTAAGGGTATCTCATCCAGGGACAAGGTGGTCATAACATCCCTGTATTCTTCCCTTATAAGACCGATTATTGAATACAATGCCCCTTTCAGCATGTACCTCACCAAGCACATGCAGCAGCTGGAGAGACCATAGAGATTCCTCACCTGAAGAATCCAGGGCCTCAAACATCTACCCTACACAGATAGGCTAAAGCCCTGTCCCTCTACTCAGTCTCATACAGACTCCTCAGAGGTGACTTCTGTCTGGCATACAAAACAATCTTAGACCCCACCCTTCTGGAACTGCTGCATATCCGCAAGTCACGCGCCACTCGAGTAACCCACACGTGAGACCTCAACCTGGTCTGTGACATCAATAGGACTTGTTGGTGGGACAGATTTGTGTCCCAGAGACTCCCCCTTTTGTGGAACAGACTCCCTCTCCACATAAAGCAGAGTACCTCATTAAAGATTTTTAAGCGCAACCTGGATAACTGGATGAGTAAAGGAAAATACAGCCCTGGGATTCCACCTACATCCCTGCTGGACAGTGGCATAGGTGCTGACTTGTAACATGGGCTAAATTCTTGGCTAGGCTTGTAAGGGCCTCAGGGCCAATAGCCTAATAACTTCCTATGATCCTATGAAGACATCAAAATGGCTCCTGTTAGTTAAGCATTATTACTATTATTACTACTACTGTAAAGAATTACATCTGCAGTAAGAAGAAATGCAGAAAAAGTACAGTTATGCCTTAAAGTCATACTGATCTGAGACCACAATGCATATTCAGTCACACATTCTTTCATCTGATTATTGATATGCTTTTCCATTACAATAGCTGAAAAAATAAAGTACTGTTGTGTACACTTACCATAAATGTAGATGTTTGAATGTATTCACTGTTGCAGTCATCACATTTGGGTTATCTGTCTGCAGGTAGCCCTCAGCCAGCCTGAATACCAGAGTCTTGGGATTTCTGCATCGGATGCAGTCACTTCTTCCATGATGTCAGGTTGTCAGAGGTATAAAACATGAAACCGGCACCATTACATCAGTTTTTCTTGCCCCAGACGTCAGGTGCCCCCAAAATAGGAAGCAATTACATGGTATGTAATACCCCTAGCAAAAAATGAAATACCAACGATATAAGATATGCCAGACAAAAAAGATAGGATTAAAAGGGTGGGACACATGCTGCTATTTAAATGGATGGATGGTTTTGTTTTTTGAGATCTGAACCAGCGTGTTATACACGTGAAAGCGCTCATCCCATTTTACATTAAATAAATTAGGTTAGATTTTATGAGCCTGGTGGTCCTGCATTGTTCTTTTATTCCGATTATTTTTTGCTTTCTGAGCTTGGACCTTTGGGCAGCAGCATACACCTGCTTATTTACAGGATAGAAGTCAAGAGAAGTCAGGAGGCTGGAGGGAGGGTAACCAGGACTGCAACAGTAAATATACTCGAACATCTACATTTATGGTAAGTGTACACAACTGTACTATGTTCTTCATGTTTCACTGTTGCAGTCATCACATTTGAGTTGATTCCCAAAGCTAAGGAAGGGTGGAGGTAGTTATGAAGCATTAGGGCTATCAATCAGGCCCTGTAAGACTGCTGTGGCAAATCCAGCTCTGGATTTAGAAAATATAGGCAAGTGGTAGTGCTTGGTGAAAGTGTGCACAGAGCTCCAGGTTGCAGCTTCCAGGATGTTCCTGGTAGGGACTCCCCTGAGAAATGCTGTAGAGGTAGATGTAGCCCTAGTGGAATGAGTTCTGATCCCCTGTAGGGTAGGTTTCCCATTGTGCTTGTAGCAGAAATGGATGCAGTGTGCTATCCATTTAGAAATGGTTTGCTTTGAAATGGCCTTGCCCTCTGCCCCTGCAGCAAAGCTGACTAGCAGCTGGTCAGATTTTCTGAGAGGCTTAGTCCTGTCCAGACAGAATCTAAGCTGCCTGTGCACATCCAGGGAATGCAAGATCCTTTCCCCTTTATTCTGAGGATTAGGAAAAAAGGTTGGCAAATGAATGGACTGGTTTAAAGCCACACTAGACACCACCTTGGGCATAAAAGATGGGTTAGTCCTGAGGGAAATCCTGTCTGCATGGAAGATAATGAAGGGTTCCACTGCCATAAGGGCCTGCAATTCAGACACTCTTCTTGCTGAAGTGATGGCTAGAAGTAAAGCTGTTTTCCATGAGAGGAATTTTAACTCTGCTGTGGCCACAGGTTCAAAGGATGGAATTGTGAGCTTTTTTAATACAAAGTTAAGGTCCCAGGCTGGAGTGGGAGCTCTCCTGGGGTTCTTAAATTTTTGGCTCCTCTCAGAAACTGTTTTACCAGAGGGTGAGAGAAGAGGAGTGGCTCAGTATTATAATGAGCTGAGATGGCAGAGGCATGAATCTTAATTGAAGAGAAGGTTAGACCTTTGTGGAGCATTTCTGTTAAGTAATCTAGTATATGAGGTAAGCTGGGCACAGTTGTGCCCATTCCCTGAGACTGTCTCCAGGAACAGTATATTTTCCATTTTTCCGGATAGGATTTTATAGTACTAGGCCTCCTTATCTCAAGAATGACATCCAACACCTGCTTGCTGAGGGTTGCTGGTGTTGAATTCAGGGGATTAGCCAGGCTGAAAGGCTCAGGGTCTGTAGCTGAGGGTGCAGAATCTGGCCAGCCTGCTGGGACAGCAGGGAAGGAGTCCAAGGCAGGTGCCATGGTTGAAGCACTGTCATACTGCGCAAAAGAGGGTACCAGTGCTGGCGTGGCCAGTCTGGCACAATCAGGATTGTCCTTGGTTTGTCCTGTTTGATTTTTAGTAGAACTTTCAAGAGGAGTGGCAGAGGGTGAAAGGCATAGACTGAGAGGCTTTCCCAGGTAAAGGACAGGGCATCCACTTTCCAAGCTTGGCTGTGGGGAGTTCTGGTGCAATATTTGCACAGTTGATAGCTCTGAGGGGAAGCAAAAAGGTCCACCTCTGGTGTCCCCCACCTGTTCCTCAAAAGCTTGAATATTTTGGGTTCCAGTTTCCACTCGTGTGGGTCTATGAGATTTCTGCTAAAGTCGTCTGCCAGTGAATTGAGTTTGCCTGGCAGGAACTGAGCTTGTAAGTGCACTTGGTTGCTCAAGGCTGTGTTCCACAGAGCCATGGCTAGTCTGCAGAGTGGGTAGGAGTGGGTTCCCCCCTGCTTGTTTATGTACCACATAACTGTGGTGTTGCCTGTCTTTACCAATAATTGTCCTGGAAGAATAAGGCCTTTGAAGGCTGTCAGAGCACTCTGTACAGCTAACATTTCTTTTTGACTGATATACAGGTGCATTTGCTTTGGGTTACATTTGCCCTGAATGCACTGCCCTGCCATGTGAGCCCCCCATACATAGTCTGATGCATCTGTTGTTAGGGTTTGGGCGGCAGGGGATAGAGTCAAAGTGAGTCCCTTGTTGCGGTTGCAGGCCTCTGCCCACCAAAGGAACTCTGTCCTTAGGTAAGGAATGATAGGAATCATTGTTTCCAGATCCTGAGAATGTTGACACCAGAGACTTTTTGGGTACCATTGAAGTTTCCTCATATGCAGTCTTGCACATGGAATTAGTAGAATGCAAGAGGCCATGAACCCTAGGGCTTCCAGTATTTTTCTTGCAGATAGCCGGGTTTTGGTGGACAGTAGATTGAAACAGTTTGTCAAATAAATTTGTTTCTCTGGAGTGAGGAATGCCATCTGGGAAGTTGTGTTCAAGCTTGCTCCCAGGAATACAATCTGTTGGCTGGGGTACCAGTTGTGATTTTTTTTTCGATGATTGTGTAACCCAGTGAAGTTAGAAGTCTCTTTACAAATGCAAGGTGGTGAAGTAGCAATTCTTGACTGTCCTCCTGAATCAGGCAATCGTCCAAGTATGGGTAAATTTGAATTCCTCTCTGCCTGCAATATGCAAAGGCTGGAGCTAGGCACTTTGTGAATACCCTGGGCGCAGTAGATAAGCCAAAGGAAAGTGCAGAGAACTGATAGTGCATACAGCCTGCTCTGAAGCGTAGGTATTTCCTGCAAGATTCCCTTATGGGGATGTGCAGATAAGCTTCTTTTAAATCTAGGCTTGCTAGCCAGGAGTCCTTGGCTAGCATAGGAAGCAGCTGTTGGAAAGTTAGCATTCTGAATTTTGGAACCACCAAAAAGGTGTTGAGCACAGACAGATCCAGGACAGGATGCCAAGAGTTTTCTTTTCTGGGGACCAGAAACAGTCTGGAGTAAAAACCTTATCCCCTTTGTTCTGCTGGGACAGGTTGAATAGCCTTAACACTGAGAAGAGAAAGTACTTGCTTTTGGGCCTCGGCCATTGGTTTGGGGGTAGGTCTGGCCATCCGCTTATGGATGGGAGTGAGTGGAACTGGAATCTGTATCCCTGGGAAACAATGTTTAAGACCCATTTGTCTTTGGTAATGTATTGCCAGTTTTTGGCATGCAGTGCAAGTTTCCCCTGCTAAAGGTGCAAGTACTTGGGCAAGACTTGGAAAAGTTAAGGATAAGTCATTGTGCAATTTTGCCATAGGATGGAGGCTTACTACTCCCTGTTTTGGACATGGGAGCACTCCATTGCTTAGATCTGTGCATAACCTGAGACTGAAGTCTTGTTGGTCTGCTGCCTCTGGGTTTGGACTGAGTAGGCCTGGAAGGGACTGGAAAAGACCAGTTTTTTGCAGGCCAATGCCTACTGAATCTAGGTGGCTGTACTTGTAAGAAATCTTTAACAGTTTGCATAGATTTAGCTTTCTCCTCCATTCTTTTGAGGACTTCTTCTGCTTTATTACCATATAGACACACTTGATTTAATGGTGCATCCAGTAATTTTGCTTTGACATGATCTGGCAAGTTCTGTTCCTTAAGCCAAGCATGTCTTCTAAGAACAGACCCAGTGACAGCAGCCCTACAAGATGCTTCTAAACCATTAAACCCACACTGCAAAGTATGTTTACCAACTTGGTTAGCAGAATGCATTAACTCTTGTAAATCTTTGTGCTCTGCACAATCAGGAATCAACAACATTTTTTGTTTAATTAGCTCCATAATATGCTGCTGATACTTTAACATATGAAACTAGCAATTTAAGCCCTAATGGTAAGCATAGCAGAGGTCTATACCTTTTTTCCCCATCTGTCTAATGCCCTGGAATCCATGTCCGAAGGGGTAGGATTTTTGGCAGTTGTAGCCTTAATGCTTTTAGGTCCCTGGGAAATGGTCTCTGGATCCGCAGTAGGATTCCTAAAAAGGAATTTGTGGGAGTCAGGCACTCTATAGTACCTGTCAGGTTTCCTGGGAGCTGGAGGCAAGGTATCAGGGGTAAGGCTGGATTCCAGGAAGACATCATCTACAATTTCCAGAACAGGAGGGATAGCTAGAGGCCTGTGCTGAGGCAAGCTTAAAAATTCCCTGAGTCTCTTTTAGGACTGGGAGTAGTCCTGGCTCTCCCAGCAGAAATGTTCTCTAAGGGTGTGCAGGGTTTCCCCAAAGGAAAAATCTTCTGGAGGGGAAGGAATCCCCTGCATCAGAATCCTCATAGGTAAATAAGGGCATGTCCTGGAAATCAGAAAGACCAGTGTAATCAGATTCCTGATCAGAAGAATCAGAAGGAAAATCAGCTCTAGGTCTTTTTGAGGGGAAAGGCTGACTTCCCCTAATTAAAGTAATGAGGTCCTCAGCCATTCGAATCATTTGTTTTTGTGACATGTGGGCCTTAGAATGCGCTTTGGTCGTCAGTTTCCTAGGCGTAGTGCGAACTTTAGGCCTGAGAAATTTTGTATTTTTGGTTTGAAAGGAAGTCATTGGTTTAATATGAAAATCGGAAGGCCTGAAAACACCCGCAGAAGCCGGTGCCTGGACCCATCCAAGGTAGAGACATCCGCAGGTTTCATAGCAGAAGAAGCATCTCACGGCATACTGGACTCCAAATGGGTCTCAGTAGAGGCCTGCGAATCTGTAGAAGTGGGTATCAGGGACTATGAAAAAACCTCACTGAGTACCGGTGGACTGGCAACTAGCTTAATGTTAGCATTGTCGGCAGCCTTGGACCAATGCGGTCTGTCTCTGTCTTTATCCTTTTGTTTTTTTGGAAGATCGGTAGTCAGATGGCTTACTGAAGTAATTTCGGAGTATGGAGATAAAGAGTAAAAGAATTTAGCTACAAAAATAGCCTGACGACAAATAGTTTGGGCGTTGAACAAGGCACAAAACCGACAGCGAGTGACGTCGTGATCTGGGCCTAAACAGGTGGCGCAGTAAGAATGAAAAATCTCTGTGTGGTATTTGCTTTCCACAGGCAAGGCAATTATTTTTTTCTGACATCAGTTAGAGCAAGAAAAAAGGATCCCCAATGGGGTACTTATCTTTTAGAAGACTTCAGGTCTGAAACTCGAAAAATGAAAATTTCAGGAGTTGACCGACCATCACTTGCGGACTGCTTCTGCTTCAGGCATTGCACGGCAAGAAAGACTGATGTAATGGCATCGGCTGCATGTTTTATACCCCCAACGACCTGATGTCATGGAAAAAGCGACAGCATCTGACGTAGAAATCCCAAGACTCTGGTATTCAGGCTGACTTAGGGGTACCTGCAGGCAGATAACCCAAATATGATGACTGAAACAGTGAAACACGAAGAACATCAGAAAAATGTTTAAACTTCTGGTATTTAGGGCAATGGGGCCAGATAAGAGTTATCATTGAGTTATATATAAGAGATAAAAGTTGGATTATGGAAACCCCTGTAAAATTCATTAATAACCCATGGGCTGATGATGTGTTCCTCCAGGACTGGAAAAAGATACATGTGATCATAAATATAAGAACACAGAGATAAAAAACTGAAGAAAATTTAGACTGATCCCAGGTCTGTTGGTATAAGGAGATGAAGCTCTGGATACACCATACAGCCCATTCTTTGGGTGCTGGAAGAGGCTGACAGGGAGAATGGCAGTTAGTGGCATATATCAGGACAGTGATCCTTTGAGGAAGGGAAATAATAAGTCTGATCAGACATATTGCTCCAACATAAGCAGGGATAGGCATGATGACAATAACAGCTTCAAGCCCAAGAAGAGAAGGCAGATGGAGGTAACAAGGGAGAAATAAAAATACATCAAGAAAAGCTCAGAGTGATCTCCACAATGATAAAAAATATACAGCATTCCTTCTAAATGAAAAGCTTGTCCAGTACATTGAGGATAGCATACCTTGTGACCTTAGGAAACATGAATACAGCAGGTAGATCATAGTAGGCAGTTGTAACAGGCTTCCTAAACTGGGTAAATAAAGTGTGAGACTAGGGCAGAGCTACAAATATAGATTTGATAGATTTTAAAAAGGAAGCTGATGTGGTTCTATACAAGAGATTAATACAGTACAAGACAGAACGTCCTACAATCGTTAGCAAAGTGAAAGTGTGACCAAAAAGCCAGTAATGTAGAACATTAAAGAGAAGGATGGTTAACAGTATATAACCAAAGAAACTGCAAATAAATTGTGTGTTCTCTACCTGTACTACAAATGTGGCAGTGAAGAACCGGAGCGTGTGAGAAGAGCAATGTATGATGGGAAGGGGGTTCTATGTAGCCCTAGAAAATTCTATCAGATGAGTAGTCCCAGTACCTCAACTCTACCCAGAGAGAGGCAGGCAGGCAGACAGGCAGGCAGGCAGTCAGGCATGCAGGCTTTGCTCATCATTTTCTCTCCCTCAGCACTTCCTCCAGCACCTGAACCACTAATCGAACTTGGATTTCCAGGATGCAGTCAGGGCTTTAATCCTCTAATCGAACGTATCTGGCAGATCATGGTAAAATGTTTTACATAAACCTCCACTGGTTACAAAAGAAGGACTTCACCTTATATAATCTGGAAGTTAGTGTTGGGATCCTGCTGCCCACAGTACTTTGACAGTTTCTCTAATATCTGCGTAAATGACACTAGAGATATACTGCACAGAAATGTATGTTTACATAGGATACTAAAATCAACAGCAGAATGCAGAAAAAAGTGACAGAATAGGATAAAATAAATACAGGAACAGTCTAAGAAATGAAATGTAAAAGTAAAACATTCTGGAAGGAAAATCCCATGGGAAATCTACATGCAAGGGAATGAAGCACCTTCGCAAAAGAAAGGTGAAGTGACACTTGAAGGTGTTTGTTAACAGGAATTACACGTCAAAAACTATTGTAAGTAGGAAGAAAGGAAAGCTGGTGGAGATAATGGTATGGGGAGAGAGAGGTATCAGCAGTCAGTATGGGGAGGGAGAGGTATCAGCAGTCTGTATGGGGAGGGAGCGGTATCAGCAGTCAGTATAGGGAGGGAGAGGTATCAGCAGTCAGTATGGGGAGGGAGAGGTATCAGCAGTCAGTATGGAGAGGGAGAGGTATCAGTAGTCAGTATGGGGAGGGAGGGGTATCAGCAGTCTGTATGGAGAGGGAGAGGTATCAGCAGTCTGTATGGGGAGGGAGAGGTATCAGCAATCAGTATGGAGAGGGAGAGGTATCTGCAATCAGTATGTGGAGGGAGAGGTATCAGCAGTCTGTATGGGGAGGGAGAGGTATCAGCAGTCAGTATGGAGAGGGAGAGCTATCTGCAATCAGTATGTGGAGGGAGAGGTATCAGCAGTCTGTATGGGGAGGGAGAGGTATCAGCAGTCTGTATGGGGAGGGAGAGGTATCAGCAGTCAGTAGGGAGAGGGAGAGGTATCAGCAGTCTGTATGGGGAGGGAGAGGTATCAGCAGTCAGTAGGGAGAGGGAGAGGTATCAGCAGTCTGTATGGGGAGGGAGAGGTATCAGCAGTCAGTATGGGGAGGGAGAGGTATCAGCAGTCAGTATGGGGAGGGAGAGGTATCAGCAGTCAGTATGGAGAGGGAGAGGTATCTGCAATCAGTATGTGGAGGGAGAGGTATCAGCAATCAGTATGGGGAGGGAAAGGTATCTGCAATCAGTATGGGGAGGGAGAGGTATCAGCAGTCTGTATGGAGCAGGAGAGGTATCAGCAATCAGTATGGAGAGGGAGAGGTATCAGCAATCAGTATGGGGAGGGAGAGGTATCAGCAGTCAGTATGGAGAGGGAGAGGTATCAGCAATCAGTATGTGGAGGGAGAGGTATCAGCAGTCTGTATGGGGAGGGAGAGGTATCAGCAGTCTGTATGGGGAGGGAGAGGTATCAGCAGTCAGTATGGAGAGGGAGAGGTATCAGCAGTCTGTATGGGGAGGGAGAGGTATCAGCAGTCAGTAGGGAGAGGGAGAGGTATCAGCAATCAGTATGTGGAGGGAGAGGTATCTGCAATCAGTATGTGGAGGGAGAGGTATCAGCAGTCTGTATGGGGAGTGAGAGGTATCAGCAGTCTGTATGGGGAGGGAGAGGTATCAGCAATCAGTATGGAGAGGGAGAGGTATCTGCAATCAGTATGTGGAGGGAGAGGTATCAGCAGTCTGTATGGGGAGGGAGAGGTATCAGCAGTCAGTATGGAGAGGGAGAGGTATCTGCAATCAGTATGTGGAGGGAGAGGTATCAGCAGTCTGTATGGGGAGGGAGAGGTATCTGCAATCAGTATGTGGAGGGAGAGGTATCAGCAGTCAGTATGGAGAGGGAGAGGTATCAGTAGTCAGTATGGGGAGGGAGAGGTATCAGCAGTCTGTATGGGGAGGAAGAGGTATCAGCAGTCAGTATGGAGAGGGAGAGGTATCTGCAATCAGTATGTGGAGGGAGAGGTATCAGCAGTCTGTATGTGGAGGGAGAGGTATCAGCAGTCAGTAGGGAGAGGGAGAGGTATCTGCAATCAGTATGTGGAGGGAGAGGTATCAGCAGTCAGTATGGAGAGGGAGAGGGATCAGTAGTCAGTATGGGGAGGGAGAGGTATCAGCAGTCTGTATGGGGAGGGAGAGGTATCAGCAGTCAGTATGGAGAGGGAGAGGTATCTGCAATCAGTATGTGGAGGGAGAGGTATCAGCAATCAGTATGGGGAGGGAGAGGTATCTGCAATCAGTATGGGGAGGGAGAGGTATCAGCAGTCTGTATGGAGCAGGAGAGGTATCAGCAATCAGAATGGAGAGGGAGAGGTATCAGCAATCAGTATGGGGAGGGAGAGGTATCTGCAATCAGTATGGGGAGGGAGAGGTATCAGCAATCAGTATGGGGAGGGAGAGGTATCAGCAGTCTGTATGGGGAGGGAGAGGTATTAGCAGTCAGTATGGGGAGGGAGAGGTATCAGCAGCCAGTATGTGGAGGGAGAGGTATCAGCAGTCAGTATGGGGAGGGAGAGGTATCAGCAGTCAGTATGGGGAGTGAGAGGTATCAGCAGTCAGTATGGGGAGGGACAGGTATCAGCAGTCAGAACTGGTGAGTTGCTGTTCATCTCTGCAAACAAATGGAGCAGAATTCAGGAAGCTCAATATCTGTGGTGGCATAAACAGTTCTGAGGATGCTCAGAGTAGGGCTGCCAGATGCTCCAATGTATATATCAGAAGCCTTAAGAGGAAAGGTAGATAAAAATTAATATATACAGAATTAAGGGAGAGAGACTTCACAGAGAGTTTCACATAAATGACTTTTAATACAGTCAGAAAGCTGTTCTGATGGTGTACAGGAAGATCTCTTAATTATGATATTAGCATCATAGACACAACTACTATGCAGAAGGCCATCTGAAGGGTGTGTGTGTGGGGGGGGGGTAAAGCAGATGATCTGCTCCTCTATCTTGAGGTCTCATCACCACCTGTTTGCCCTGTGGTGTACAGCATTGGATTATTAACACTGAGACACACATTTACGATACCTGCATGTCTGTACAGTATGAACATGCACAACTATGAATGTTCATGTACAACACGTAGAAACTCTGCATTTCAGTCATTTGAAAGACTTTGGGGAATTAAAAATTTGCCGGCTCTTACTTCCCAGCTAACCAACTTTTTCAACACCTATAACAGGGATTAAGAAGGAATCAAAATGCATTGATTTATTTGTTTCTTAACTGGATGAGTGGGTTGGTACAAGACCATTTTCTGCTACAACCTGGGCCAAGGTGGCAAATACAAATAAAAAGAAAAAATAGCTATCATTGATCAAACAAGTACATATTGTAAGAAATCTAAAGCACATAACATTAATAAAGCTGTTAGAGCCAACAAGAACATAGTATGGGAAATGCAAACACATGACTTTTGTGAACAGTACATGGAACATAATGTATTTTACAATAAAACACAACAAGAAAAAAATAGTTTGCACAAATCATGTGTAAGGCTATAAAATCGCTATTCAAAACTGCTATTCAAATTATAGCTTGCTTCAGATCACCCACCATGTCCCAGGACCCCCACTCAGCATTCCTGGAAAAACTGGGAAACATTAAGGTCCTACCAAACACCCTGATATTGGGTGATTTCAATTATCCAAACATTAACTGGGAGAACTACTCAAGTACGAACTCCCTGGCCCAACATTTCCTAGAATTTATAAACTTAAATGCCCTGGATCAACTGATTAACACCCCCACCAGAGGTGACAACATACTGGACCTGGTCATCACCAACATGGACGACCGGTGTTCCACACTGGAGGTCAACCCTTCTCTGATTAGATTTGACCATAAACTAATCATTCTGGATATCCACATTCAGCCACCACCCCCGGTCAAAGAAACCACCATGAAAAACTTTTCAAAAGCAAACTTCACGTTACTTAAGACTGAGGTAGAAAGTTTCAAAGCCCCCGTGCTAAAGGATAATGCTGTCCAATCTGCAAAATCCTTTACTAATGCACTCTACGGGCACCTACAAGAATGCATGGATCGTGCTATTCCAAACAAAACCAAGACTCACTCCTCCAAGAAAAGGAAACCAGTCTGGTGGACCCCTGCTATAAACAAGCTATACAATAGAAGGAGGAAACTAGTACAGAAAAGAGTAAAATTCCAAGAAGGGAAGACATCCCTGATCAGTATCAGCAAGAAACTATGTTCCCTCATAAAATCATCTAAGGCTAGCTTCGAAAGAAAAATTGCCATGGACTCCAAAAATAACCACAAGGCATTCTTTAGCTATGTCAAGAATCTAAGTGGCAATTCTCAGATCTGCTCAGAGTTAGTGCAGAATGGCACAAAATACACTGAACCGACCAATATAGCCAGCATCCTGGCAGACAGGTTCAGTGCAAACTTCACCCCCCACCCCCAAAAGGGCACATAACTATACCAGAAGAATGTAGTGCCCCTGAAATCACAGACACTCAGGTTAAAACAGCCCTTTCCAAAGCCAAAAACACAGCATCAATGGGACCAGACAGTGTCCCAGGCTGCGTCCTACATGAGCTCAAAGATGAACTAACCCCTCACCTAAACACACTGTTTAAACTCAGCCTCTCCAGAGGCTATGTGCCCACAGAGTGGCGCACAGCAACGGTTATTCCGTTCCACAAAGATGGAGCCACAACGGACCCTGGGAACTATCAAGCCAGACTAGCTTGGTCTGCAAAGCTATGGAGCGCATCATCATGGATCTCATTAACAGAAACATTAGAAACCACCAAACACTGGACCCAACCCGGTTCTGCTTTGTTAAGGGCAGATCATGCCTCCTAAACCTGGTGGACTTCTTTGAGACAGTTACCAAGGGTATAGATGAGGGAAAGGTGGTCCACACAGCCTACCTCGACCTCTCAAAGGCCTTTGACACTATTCCCCACTCAGGTATTATAGACAAGCTCACCAGCCTGAACATAAACCCCTACGTCACAAGATGGGTTGCCAACTGGCCCACGGACAGAACCCACATGGTAAGAGTTGCAGGAGCTAGGTCTGACTCTAAACCTGTTACAAGTGGTGCTCCCCAGGGCTCAGTCCTAGGACCCCTCCTGTTTGGCATATACTTCTCAGAGGTACAGCCAAGTACAGGAGGACTATGTCTCACCAAGTTTGCAGATGACTGCAAACTAAGGGCTATAATTGACTCTCTGGCTGACACAGACTCCTCCAAAAGGGTCTCACTGAGACAGATACCTGGTATCAAAACCATGGTCTCAAGCAAAATGCTAAAAAGTCCATAGTCATCCCCTTTGGAAAAAACAAAGTACCCACAGACTACCACATAGGTGGTAGCCCCCTAAATACGGAAGACGTAATAAGGGATCAAGTAGATAGTAACCTCTCCTTTGATAATTACATTGCCAAAGTGGTTAGAAAATCCTTCTATGTGGCCCACCTAATCACAAAAGGGTTTGCATCCAGATCAAAAGTGGTCATTGGGCCCCTCTACGCATCACTCATCAGACCCATCATAGAGTAAAATGCCCCATTTGGGATGTACCTTACAAGACACCTGCAACAACTGGAAAGACCACAGAAGTTCCTCACCAAGAGGATCATTGGCCTCAAGCAGATGCCCTATGCAGCTTGACTGAAGAAACTCCCGCTGACTCGGTTGCATACTGCCTACTCAGAGGTGATCTCTGCCTGACATACAAGGCCATGTCCAACCCAGAATTGATGGACATTCTCCACCTAAAGAAAACCATATCCCCTCAAGCCACACGCTCCAGGGATCTAAACCTCACCACAACAATAAATAGGACATGCTGGAGGGATAGATTTTTGTCCCAGAGACTTCCCATGCTCTGGAACAAGATTCCAATCTACATTAGGCAAAGCTCCTCGCTAACCCTCTTCAAAAGAAACCTTGATGAGTGGATGGGAAACAGAAAGTTTACCCCGGGGATCACTTCAGTGGCTCTGCTGGACAGAGGCACAGGGAACTAATCTAAGGGGGCAGCGAAAGCCAACACATTCTGGCTAGGCTTATAAATGCCTTCGGGCAGATAGCCTAGTACCTAACTATGAACATATGAACCTAAATTAAGTAAAGTAATTGGGCAGGAACATACACTAAGTATATTGTTATGCTTTTAACCAGAATCCCTAAATCAGTTACATTTAAACTATTCATTCAGATGTTTTGTTTTTGTTAAGTTCTCCTTAAATAACTGAAGCGATTGTATGGTTGTAACCCCGGTGGGTAGGTTAAAAATGGAATCAATGGATATGGACATGATATTTCACAAAAGGAAATACATATACAAAGTGAGGTACAATATGGAAAAGTGCTGCTTCATAATTCAGGGTAACTGATAAAAGTATTTCCTTCTAAGTGAGAATAGTATAGCTATGAAAGTAATGTACTCCAAATGGAAAAAGCAAACTTGTAAAAATGAGAAAAATTAAAAAACAGTCACCAGAGAAAAATCGATAGTCTCCACTTTTAATACGGCAAAAAACAACACAGAGATATCAAACGACTAAGCGCTTTCACCAGGCTACAAACCATAGTATAGATATACAGTTCAGTCCCCCACAGGAGGTGACAGATTTAGTAATATGGAAAATTCAAGGTGATATGAAAAAAAAACGTGAATTTATGTTGAGGAATACAGCTTCGTTACACACATGTTATATTTCTAAAGCAGGTTCTCTGTCCAGGAGTCATAGCCAGTGGCACTGTCCACAGTAGATCAAGTTGCTCTGTTCCACCATTTAGGGTTTCATAGTCATGCACAGTACTACTGGAGCAGCATCTCATTAAATGGGGATCTGCATGGTTATGAAATGCTGAACTGCAACAGTTCCACATTGCTTCAATGAGCACTGAGTGCCCTACCGTCTCATGCTACAAATCTGTACAGGTCTTGTAGACCACATAGAGACACACACACACACACACACACACACACACACACACACACACACACACACACACACACACACACACACACACACACACACACACTCCCTCACTACCACAGACACAGGAGCACATACACACACACTCCCTCACCACCACAGACACAGACACACACCCACACACACACACACACACACACACACACACACACACACACACACACACACACACACACACACACACACACACACACACACACACACACACACACACACACACACATCTATATCTATGTATATGTCTATATCTATATCTATAAATGTATCTAGTTAGTAGAGGTCCTTATTAACAAAATACTCTGGCGACAACACTTGCTTTGTTGACAGGTGTGGGAGATTGACAATCCATGGGGTAGGAGAATATGCCCTTACCTTGGGGACTGTGTGATCTTGGAGTTAAGTTGGGGGGCAGGTCCCAACACTGACTTTTAATTTGTTTGTATGCTTCAAGGTTAATCCTCAGAGCATCTGCAGTCATCTGTCAACATATTGTTGTTGACATTAATTTGTTGATATTTGGGCTGTCGATATTTTGGTGGTTTACTGTGAAATACTAGATCCATATATACTACTTAAAGCTATTGACTGCATTTAATTTCTGCTCATTCTGCACAATGAAGATTTTTTACCATAACTTCATTCATTCACATTCTAGAACTCTTCTTCGGCTACCCAGCCCCCACTCCTCAGTGGTATTTTAGGTTTAGTTCAGGCTCAGCAATCAAAGCTGAAAGCTGGCATACACCAATACTTCTTAATTTCATGCTCTAAAATCCTAAGGAGATTTTAGGTTAATCCCTTTCAGCATCAAGTCTGATGAAGCAAAATAGCAGGTAAAGTAAGAGCAGCTTTCTGCAAATATATTCTTTGTAGATGAACCGCTTACTGCAAACAATTTATATAAGACAACAAATACCCACTTCTAAGTCCCAGTGTCAACAAATATTAGAAGGATGAGGTAAATCACAGCACCGGGTCAGGTTATATCTAATTGCAGAGTAGTACAGAGGCCACATTTACTCTGCGTATGCAGCCCACATGCTGGTAAGATTCACTGACAGAGTTGTAAACGTCGCCTTGTTCTTTATTTGTACAGCAGTACTTGTCAACAGACTTGAAGAACACAAAGAACCAGTCTTCATTCTGCAAACAACTTTGCTTTCAGAAAGCAAGTCTGCTACATACTCCTGCCTTTTCCACATAAAGAAAAGCTATAGGCTACTCCTTCTTTTGCCAGCGTAGAGGAATTCTGACTTTGGACAATGGGATAAAATAAAATAAAAACAAAAATAGTGAAAAGTCTTATTAGGTCCAAAAGCAAAAAAAAAAAAAAATATATATATATATATATATATATATATATATATATATATATTTATATATATATGTGTGTGTGTGTGTATATGTGTGCGTGCGTGCGCGCATGTTTGTGTGTGTGTGTGTGTGTGTGTGTGCATTTATAATAATTATGAAGTCAATATACAGTATTTTATTAATTGATTCATATTTGTTTGTGTCTTTCGGCTTTTCCTGGTTAGGGGTCGCCACAGCAGAACTCCGGTCCGCTAATGACTGGTAGTTGATTTTTACATGCCGAGTTACCAGCCCTGATGCACAACCTTCAACGAAGGTACGCCCATTCATGCATGTCTCCACGCAGAAGATGCTCTAGCTGAGAATCAAACCGGAGAGCGTCTTACTGTGAGGCGACAACGGTACCACAGCACCACCACAGAGGATTTATTAATTGATTCATATACATATTTTAAAAATGGAACTAAATGGAACCATTCAATCACAAACAAACCAGTAGCAGGGATGCAATACTTTATTCATACACTTGCTATACGTATATTAAACTGCAAACCAGGGGGAGATGCAATAATCAACAAGAAAAAAATACCAAACATATTTAAGTAAAGTACCTACACAAAATACTATGCACAGAATCACAGTATTAGAGCAAGCAAATGAATAAAAATTAGTATTTATTAACTATGCTAGATTAAAGTAAATGTGTACTCTAGTTAAAAGGAAGGAATGGCAAAGTAATAACTGAATTACTTCAATGTTTGCCTTCATTTTCAGGGGAGAGGTTAGCCTCAGGGATTATCAAATGCACTTTTATTTGTATATGTATAATTTAACTTTTTGTGACTATAAGAACATATGTTATATGTATCCACATAGTATAAAGTGTACTGGGGCTGTAGCATGGCTAAAATTTAATGACTAGTTCTTAGATATTCCTAAAATACCGCTGAGCTAAACAAATATCTTGAGAAATAAAACAACCTTTGCTTGACTATCTAGCTCTCATATTATCCAACGCACTGTAACCTCCCAAATCTGTTTATTCTCTCTACTATTCTGTATCTTAGATCAATGGATTCAGTGTAGTGTGTGAAAATTGCATGAAAGGCTTGCTGCGCTCTTTTGGTATGCTCTCTTTCTGGAATAAGCTACCAAATGACTTCTCCTGGTAGATATCACAGTTCAACAATGAAGACCAAATGTCTCCTTCCCCAGGTACAGTTACGGGTCATCCTGAGGGAACACCAAGCATTATCAAGCCAGCAAATAAATACAATCCTTTCAGCACAACCAAGGCCTCTTCCTAAGAAGCAGCACTTGAAATTCCAACAGAAGACACTCTGTGGGCATCTTTTGGAGGTGTCTGAACCACCTCAGTTACTTCTTTCTGACCCAAAGGAACAGTGCTCCTACTCCAGTACTGTCCTTGACAACCAGGCTTACCACCCCATTAAGGAAGTGAGCTTAATGAATTAATTTTGCTGCAATAGCGGTGGTGGTGCTGCGATAGCGTTGTCGCCTCACAGTAAGACGTTATCCTGTTCGATTCTCAGCTTAAGCGTCTTCTGTGTGGAGACATGCGTGAATGGGAGTGCCTTCGTTGAAGGTTGTGCATCAGGGCTGGTAACTCGGCATGTAAAAATCTACTGCCAATCATTAGCGGACCGGAGTTCCGCTGTGGCGACCCCTAACTGGGAAAAGCCGAAAGACACAACAACAACAACATCGTGCATTCAGTCACTCCCTACATCACAGGATGGGAATGCAGGCCTGTAAGTTGAAAGTTGTGTCTGAGAGCTTATTTCACACATTGAAACAGCGGAATGACAAATGCTTTATATCCAATGTCTGAAGGTTGCCATAGGCAATCTTTACCAACAGTGCTTATTTAAAAATATTACTTACCTCAGTGGATGCTTCTAGCCATGAATACATGATGAGTTACAGAAATTCAGTTGCTGAAATGTCTAAACTTTAGTCAAGTGCATTTCCTATGCAGATGGGGTTTCTTTTAAAAGAGCTCTCATGCCAGTATCTCAGGGCTGACCAGGTCAGTGCCACTTGCCTGAAATGGAAAGTACCTCTCTATAGCGTAACCCTACTAAATGTGTACATAGCTGGCAAAGAACCCTAACCCCAAGCCTCACTTCCTATCTCTAAACCTAAAACTCCCAGTCACTCAGTAACCTTAATAACAACCTTGTACCTTAAATTTAAAAATCCCAGGTGCTCCCTACACCTAAACCTCCTAGTTGCACTTTAAACCTAAAATTCCCAGTTATTCCCTATTCTTAATCTCAAACTCAACTTCATAAACCTAAAACTTCAGTCACATTGTAGCTGCACTCTAAAATAAAACCTGTCAGTCACTGCCTACCCCTAATCCTAGACTTCATTTCTTAACCTTAACCCTTAATTTCCCATTTCTAAACCTAACCTCTAAACTCTCACTCACTCCAACTCCCTTCCCATAGCTGCTGCAGTAACCTTAAGAGCACTCAAATGCCTGTTTGATCGGCAGGGTATACAAACTGCTTGAAATATGAGTACAGAGACAGATTTGTGAGCAGTTGGGACACAAGCAATTGAAGTAGACCCTGCATATTTGCTTGCAGCACATCTTCAGAAATACACACACACACACACACACACACACACACACACACACACACACACACACACACACACACACACACACACACACATATAAATGAATGAATGAATAAATAAATAAATAAATAGATAAATATACAAATAAGGGCTTCAACTTGCATGGAAGACTGAAGTCCTGCTTCATAAATCCTCAGTCAAGTCTTTCAGAAGCTGGTGAGTAGAAGATTCTCACAATCAACAAGTTATTGTAACCTTTTTCAATGGTCCAAAAAACATCAATAGAATTAAGAAGCATAAATTAAAAATCCAAAAGATGCACTGTCACTTGAAAGTATCTATGGAATTCACAAACATGTTCTGAGGTAGCTTTTCCACTTATACAGCAAACTACAAAAACAAGAGCACAAAACATGAACTGATGTGGTTCCATTCAAAAGCAGAGCAGTATATTTCTGCATCTGTGAAGAAACTGCTATGTAGCAACCAGACATACAGATATGGTGAGTCAGATTCAGGGAAGGAAGCCAGTCTACAAAGAAAACAAAGATGACAATGAACCAGTGCTGACAGAAATAAGCAGCTAAATGATGAAAGATGGAAGTACTGAAAACTGTAAATGCTGAAAAAGAGAATGTACCAGAAGTCCCCAAAAGCGAACACAGGACTGGTGACCACAGTTTATTAGTCCACAGACTAATCCAAATCTTTCGTCCCACCAATGGAAACTAAAACATGTATGGGTGCCATAGAAAGTAAAGCTCGTACCCCCAAACCTCCCAAATCCATAATATCTATAACTACAAGTTGATAATGTAATGGAAGTCAATCTGAAATAATGTAACATGACTAAATGGCTCAAAACAAAACATGGAAAATAAAATCTGTCTCTGACAGTTTTAATACTGAACTTTAAAGACTTAAGGGTGAATGAGCAAAACCCTAGTCTTTGAAAAGGGATAGAAAGGCAAGACTCTTTGGACCCTTTTAATCAGAAAAAAGAAAGCAGACTGGAGGGATACCACTTTTAAGGGTTATTATTATACATATAAAATTCAAGCCTCTGCAGCTGCTACAAACCTAGTACAGCTACTCCACAACACCTTGCCTCTAATTATTAAGTTGTTTATATTGCAGTCTGTCATTCAAGAGATACCCAAACGTAGCTGAAGCTTAAGCTGGCTAAGATGCAGGAGATGCTGGGACAAGCTACGGTGTGATCTTCATATCTTCCTCAGCTTTCTCCTTACTTACAATACATGAAGGAGACAGAATGGAAATAGTTTCTCAGATTCACAATTTAATTATGATTCTTAATGACAGACTAACACAGAAGGGTCATGTAGGTGATGTCATTAAGTCATATTACTATCATCTAAACAATACTGCCAAGATTCAAACTCTTATTCTATCATCAGACTTAGCAGTGTCTGTCTTCTCAGGTCGACCTACTGCAATGTGCTTAAACCTTGGGCTTTAACAGGGTGCAAGACTGACGACTGTGACTTTTTGGACATGTTACACTGC